>NC_052324.1:28515213-28672713 GCF_016432855.1 Salvelinus namaycush
CGCCTCCGCCCCTTCTTCTGTGGTATTTATCGCTGGCTGGCATCCAAAGTTATTGTTCATTAACGCCACCTACTGTACTGGAGCACCCCTGCCTCCTGCCTGTCCCAACTTAAAAATGGACCAATAGAAGTATAAAGAGCGGTTCCTGCAGATGCAGGAACGCCCACATGCAGGAACGCCCCGAATTGCAAATGCACCCTTCTCTGACAGTCTTCTGTCAGTCCCGCCTCTTGGTACCTGAGTGCGTGTGTGTCGTGTGCGCTGTGGTTGCAGCCGAATTTCTACACGGAGGGAAAGAGCATGAATTTGCATGTCCCATCTAATGTGAGTGAATGTGTACGTTCCACATAATGTGGTAACGATGAGTTGAAATCCACTTAGCCCATTGTTTTCTGACACATTAATTTAGTTTTGTGTGCAGGGTCCAACTTTAACGACTATTCAGTGCATTTTTTGCATTCCAGTTCAACATTTACCTGCTATTATTGTTATTTTATTGTCATTGAAAAAAATGTTTTACTTTAGTTTATTTAGTAAATATTTTCTTAACTCTATTTTCTTCAAACTGCATTGTTGGTTAAGGACCTGTAAGTAAGCATTTCACGGTAAGGTCTACACCTGTTGTATTCAGCGCATGTGACAAATACAATTTGATTTGACTTGATCAGTCACAGTCTACCATTGAAAAACGTTGAAAACTCACATGTAATGTCATGCTATTTGTATTTGAGCAATATGATTGGCCGTTCATTCAAGCACCACCACGCTCCCGCGAGTCACCTCTCGAGCAGTACATTAGTTGATGCCTTCACACAGCACACGCGAGCTGTCCAGAGCAAAAAGAAGCGCCCATCAATCTACTCGCTGAGCTTATTTATTTTTGGGAAAGTGATTTACAAAAGTAAACGTTCAATAGTGAACATATTAGCAATATGCTGGCTACTGTTGATAGTCTGTGTAAAGGAAGATACAAAAAGACACCTAGCATTGGTCTTGGCTAGTCTACTGTAGCCAGTCAATGTCTATTTTGGAATGTTTGTCTTAAAGGGGCAGCATCCTATTTTCAAATCTTCTCAAACTGACATAATTTAGATAAAAAATGTAAAAAAAATTAATACCATGCAATTATAAAGAATAGAGTAATGACCGGCATTGCTAAATTATATTATACAGCTTTTTAATGCATATCATAATAACCAAATGTAGTCTACTAATAGCTGAACATAGAGAGAAAGCACGCCAACCTATAAGCCCTGCATGACCCCAATGCATTTAAGAACTACACCATATCCGAGCCAGTAGAAATTCTGTTCGGGACAGTAGATTTTTAGCCACATTGGACCCTGTTGTGTTTCATATGCAGTCACGGAGTGATGGCACATAGGCTATTTACTGTGCTTTGATTGACGAACAGCAAGCTTGAGGAGTTTTTCAAAGGTGTCGAACTGACTGAATATAGTCAATCTCGCTATTCATACAGCGCATTCAGAAAGTAAATCAGACCCCTTGACTTTTTCCACATTTTGTTACGTTACAGCCTTATTCTAAAATGTATTAAATCATTTTTTCCCTCATCAATCTACACACAATAACCCATAATGTTAAATTGAAAACAAATTGAAGCTGCTTGAGAGAATGCCAAGAGTGTGCAAAGCTGTCATCAACGCAAAGGATGGCTACTTTGAATAATCTAAAATCTAAAATATGTTTTGATTTGTTTAAAACTTTTCTGGTTACTTTATGATTCCATGTGTTATTTCATAGTTTTGATGTCTTCACTATTATTCTACAATGTAGAAAATAGTACAAATAATGAAAAACGCTAGAATGAGTAGACGTGTCCAAATTTTTGACTGGTACTGTATGTAAATGTGATATTTCAGTTTTTTTATTTTTATGAATTTGCTAACATTTCTAAAAAACTGTTTTTGCTTTGCCATTAAGGGGGTATTGTGTGTAGATTGATGAGGGGGAAAAAACATTTAATCCATTTTAGAATAAAGCTGTAACGTAACAAAATGTAGAAAAAGTCTGAAAAGTTTGAATACTTCCCAAATGCACTGTAAATCCTACAACGTAGTTATGTCCATGGTTTCGTATTCGGACAATAAACTAAACATATAGTTTGTATTTTCGATATGAAGTCAATCAGGACTTGCCATACAGTGACGTTAAAGTGAGTGACTCATCAGTAGCCTACCGAATTGCATCCGAAAGAGAGCTGGTCATTTGCCTTATCTGCAGATAAATTATGTTTTTTTTAATGAAGATGGTGAATCCTCCTCACTGCAGGGACAATAGGTAGGTTAGTGGAGAGATAGCCTCACTCTGGTCCAAAATATGATAAAAGAAAACAAATGTAATTGTTTTAAATGCTAATGATACTTATATGGTATTTCCAAATATATTGATATAGGTCTACTGATTTAGTCAAAGTTTTGACAATGAAGCAGTCATCTGCTGCTTTCTGTGTAGCAAAGCCCATGTTTAACACCTGTTTCATTCTTCAATCATACCTGTATTGCAGATAGCTGAGAAAATGCCTCTTAACAGTAAGCTTGAAGCCTGTGGAAGTCAGCAGACTATTACATCATTCTATAAAGGCCCAATACTGTCAAAATGAAGTTGTTCCTGTGTTTTATATCATATTGTACAGGGGAGCCTGGATGGCTACTTTTTCTATTTGGCTGGCTACTCTATGTGCTTGTGGAAAACACTGACATGCATAGGGACATACAGGCATGGAGAAAGACACATGCATAGGGACACACAGGCATGGACAAAGACACATGCATAGGGACATACAGGCATGGAGAAAGACACATGCATAGGGACATACAGGCATGGAGAAAGACACATGCATAGGGACACACAGGCATGGAGAAAGACACATGCATAGGGACATACAGGCATGGACAAAGACACATGCACAGGGACATACAGGCATGGACAAAGACACATGCATAGGGACATACAGGCATGGACAAAGACACATGCACAGGGACATACAGGCATGGACAAAGACACATGCATAGGGACATACAGGCATGGACAAAGACACATGCATAGGGACATACAGGCATGGACAAAGACACATGCATAGGGACATACAGGCATGGACAAAGACACATGCACAGGGACATACAGGCATGGACAAAGACACATGCATAGGGACATACAGGCATGGACAAAGACACATGCATAGGGACATACATGCATGGACAAAGACACATGCACAGGGACATACAGGCATGGACAAAGACACATGCATAGGGACATACAGGCATGGACAAAGACACATGCACAGGGACATACAGGCATGGACAAAGACACATGCATAGGGACATACAGGCATGGACAAAGACACATGCATAGGGACATACAGACATGGACAAAGACACATGCACAGGGACATACAGGCATGGACAAGACACATGCACAGGGACATACAGGCATGGACAAAGACACATGCACAGGGACATACAGGCATGGACAAAGACACATGCATAGGGACACACAGGCATGGACAAAGACACATGCACAGGGACATACAGGCATGGACAAAGACACATGCATAGGGACACACAGGCATGGACAAAGACACATGCACAGGGACATACAGGCATGGACAAAGACACATGCATAGGGACACACAGAAATGTTTATCTGCAGAGTCACAGATGGCCATCATTTACAGGATGCTTAGAGATTTCTGGAGAGAGAGCTGTGTGTGTGTGTGTGTGTGTGTGTGTGTGTGTGTGTGTGTGTGTGTGTGTGTGTGTGTGTGTGTGTGTGTGTGTGTGTGTGTGTGTGTGTGTGTGTGTGTGTGTGTGTGTGTGTGTGTGTGTGTGTGTGTGTGTGTGTGTGTGTGTGTGTGTGTGTGTGTGTGTGTGTGTGTGCGTGTGTGTGCGTGCGTGTGTAAGGTGACACTGGAGAGGAGACGGCATGTAGTGAGATAGAATGACAGGCACCTGATACAGACACGGTAACTCAAATGACACAGAATATCTTAGAAATGACCGGCAGGAGCCAATACCCTCTCTCTACATCACACACACACAGTCAATAGTCCCAAATACTAAAATAAACATGCGTTTTAAATCTAACACCAGATAATTCCCCAATTATTCTCTCTATCTATTCTCCTGCCTCTCGCTCTCTGAGCTGTGACATGAGTCCATCTAACCACAAACTCACCACAGAGATAATAAAGGAAGGATGCATGGCCACTTCCCCTGAGAGGGAGAGATAATGAAAGCTCTCTCTCTCTTTTCCATCTCTCTCTCTCTCTTTCTTCCATCTCTCTCTCTCTCTCTCTCTCCCAGTCTTCCATCTCTCTCTCTCTCTTTCTTCCATCTATCTATCTCTCTCTCTCTCAATTCAATTCAAGGGCATTATTGGTATGGGAAACATGTTTACATTGATAAAGTAAGTGAAATAGATAATTTTGTTTATTAACAGTGAACATTACACTCACAAAAGTTCCAAAATAATAAAGACATTTCAAATGCCATAGTGTCATATTATGTACAAATAGTTAAAGTACAAAAGGGAAAATACATAAACATAAATATTGGTATTTACAATGGTGTTTGTTCACCATCCTTTTCTTGTGGCAACAGGTCACAAATATTGCAAAAATTGGGTTTGTTTTGGAATTCTTTGTGGGTCTGTGTAATCTGAGGGAAATATGTGTCTCTTATATGGTCATACATTTGGCAGAAGGTTAGGAAGTGCATCTGTTTCCACCTCATTTTGTGTGCAGTGTGCACATAGCCTGTCTCCTCTTGAGAGCCAGGTCTGCCTACGGTGGCCTTTCTCAATAGCAAGGCTATGCTCACCGAGTCTGTACATTCCTTAAGTTTGGGTCAGTCACAGTGGTCAGGTATTCTACCACTGTGTACTCTCTGTTTAGGGCCAAATAGCATTCTAGTTCGCTCAGTTTTTTGTTAATTCCTTCCAATGTGTCAAGTAATTATCTTTTTGTTTTCTCATGATTTGGTTGGGTCTAATTGTGTCGCTGTCCTGGGGCTCTGTGGGGTCTGTTTGTGTTTGTGAACAGTCCTAGGACCAGCTTGCTTAGGGGGTTCTTCTCCAGGTTAATCTCTCTGTAGGTGATGGCTTTGTTATGGAAGGTTTGGGAATCGCTACCTTATAGATGGTTGTAGAATTTAACGGCTCTTTTCTGGATTTTGAAAATTAGCAGGTATCGGCCTAATTCTGCTCTGCATGCATTATTTGGTGTTTCATGTTGTACATGGAGGATATTTTTGCAGAATTCTGCATGCAGTCTCAATTTGGTGTTAGTCCCATTTTGTGAATTCTTGGTTGGTGAGCGGACCCCAGACCTCACAACCATAAAGGGCAATGAGTTCTATAACTGATTCAAGTATTTTTCGCCAGATCCTAATTGGTATGTTGAATTTTATGTTCCTTTTGATGGCATAGAAATCTCTCTCCCTCTCTCCCCCTCCCTCATCCATCTCCCCCATCCCTCCTATTTCTGTCCTTACTACCCACTATCTCCATTTCCCATCACGCTCTCTTTAGTTTACCTCTATTTTGTCAGTCCCAATGTTCCTCCGGCCCAGTGGTGTGCAAGTACCGCTAGCTGACAGTAGAGGGTGGGAGCCAGCTCAACCCTGAACTCCCTAATCCTCCCTTAGCCAACCCTGTTCCTGGAGAGCTACCCGTTTTCACTCCAACCCCAGTTGTAACTCACCTGCTTCAGCTTATCAGCCATTTTATTATTAGAATCTGGTGTGCTAGATTAGGGTTGGAGTGAAAACCTACGGGACGGTAGCTCTCCAGAAACCGGATTGGAGATCCCTGCCCTAGACACTTATCTTAGCCCCTACCCACCTAGACATTTACGCTATCCCCTACCCACCTAGACACTTACCCTAGCACCCGGCTCCTAGGCACTACACACTTTAAGCCTAATCCTAACTTTGTGTACCATATCATAAACATGGTTACAATTCCACATATAGCCTACATGGTCCCAGGTCACATCTCTAACTGCTTATTTCTGTTTTCAAAATGCCAACAGCAGTCTACTCATTTGGAGTGTTGAGTCATATGAAGAGTCACACACACACACAACTTGATGAGTCACAGAGTGACCACAGAGGAGTGAGTCACACTTTCCCCATGACCCTCCGCTTTGACCCCTTTTGGCCTTGAGTGTTACATCATGTGGTCCTTTGTAGCTCAGTTGGTAGAGAATGGTGCTTGTAATGCCAGGGTAGTTGGTTCGACTCCTGGGACCACCCGTATGTATGTATTCATGACTATAAATTGCTTTGGATTAAAGCGTCTGCTAAATGACATATATTATATTATCAGCCTGTCTCTCTCTGTGTGTGTGTGAGACACTGTTACACATCCCAAACTGACCCCTACCACCTATTTATTTGTATTTTTTATTTCACCTTTATTTAACCAGGTAGGCCAGTTGAGAACAAGTTCTCATTTACAACTGTGACCGGGCCAAGATAAAGCAAAGCAGTCCGACACAAACAACACAGAGTTACACATGGGATAAACAAACGTACAGTCAATAACACAATAGAAAAGTCTACATACAGTGTGTGCAAATGTAGTAAGATTAGGGAGGTAAGGCAATAAATAGGCCATTGTAGCGAAATAAGTACAATTTGCAATTAAATACTGGAGTGATAGATGTGCAGAAGATGAATGTGCAAGTCGAGATACTGGGGTGCAAAGGAGCAAAAAATAAATAACAATATGGGGATGAGGTAGTTGGGTGGGCTATTTACAGATGGGCTTGTACAGGTGCAATGATTGGTAAGCTGCTCTGACAGCTGATGCTTAAAGTTAGTGAGGGAGATATAAGACTCCAGCTTCAGTGATTTTTGCATTTCGTTCCAGTCATTGGCAGCAGAGAACTGGAAGGAAAGGCGGCCAAAGGAGGAGTTGGCTTTGGGGATGACCAGTGAAATATACCTGCTGGAGCGCGTGCTACGGGTGGGTGCTGTTATGGTGACCAGTGAGCTGAGATAAGGCGGGGCTTTACCTAGCAAATACTTATAGATGACCTGGAGCCAGTGGGTTTGGCAACAAATATGAATCGAGGGCCAGCCAACGAGAACATAAAGGTCGCAGTGGTGGATAGTATATGGGGCGGATAGTATATGGGGCTTTGGTGACAAAACGGATGGCACTGTGATAGACTGCATCCAATTTGCTGAGTAGAGTGTTGGGGGCTATTTTGTAAATGACATCGCCGAAGTCAAGGACCGGTAGGATAGTCAGTTTTACGAGGGTATGTTCGGCAGCATGAGAGAAGGATGCTTTGTTGCGAAATAGGAAGCCGATTCTAGATTTCATTTTGGATTGGAGATGCTTAATGTGAGTCTGGAAGGTGAGTTTACAGTCTAACCAGACACCTAGGTATTTGTAGTTGTCCACATATTCTAAGTCAGAACCGTCCAGAGTAGTGATGCTAGACAGGTGGGCGGGTGTGTGCAGCGATCGATTGAAGAGCATGCATTTAGTTTTATTTGCATTTAAGAGCAGTTGGAGGCCACGGAAGGAGTGTTGTGTGGCATTGAAGCTCGTTTGGAGGTTTGTTAACACAGTGTCCAAGGAAGGGCCAGATGTATACAGAATGGCGTTGTCTGCGTAGAGGTGGATCAGAGAATCACCAGCAGCAAGAGCGACGTCATTGATGTATACAGAGAAAAGAGTCGGCCCGAGAATTGAACCCTGTATTTTAAAAAAAAACTGTGTTTCCTTGCCCGTCTTTCTTCCATTTAAAGGGGTATCAACCAGATTCCTTTTCCAATGGTTTCCTCAGGCTGTGACCAGGCTTTAGACATAGTTTCAGGCTTTTATTTTGAAAAATTAGCGAGATTTTTCAAAAGTAGTCAGGTGTCCTTTGATTAGTTCCTGCGCGCGAGAGGGGTAGCTCTCCATTTTCTTTCTCTCTTTTATTGAATAGGTTACGGTCCGGTTGAAATATTATTGATTATGTTTCTTAAAAACAACCTGAGGATTGATTATAAAAAACATTTGACATGTTTCTACGAACATTACGGATACTTTTTGGAATTTTCGTCGAACGGAACGAGGCTTTGGTTTTCTGAACATAACGCGCAACCCAAATGGCGTTTTTTTGTTATAAAAGTAATATTTATCGAACAAAAAGAACATTTATTGTGTAACTGGGAGTCTCGTGAGTGAAAACATCCGAAGATTATCAAAGGTAAGCGATTAATTTTATTGCTTTTCTGACTTTCGTGACCATGCTAATTTGGGGCTAGCTGTTCTAGCATTGATTGATACACACACAAAAGCTTGGATTGCTTTCGCTGCAAAGCATATTTTCAAAATCTGACACGATAGGTGGATTAACAACAAGCTAAGCTGTGTTTTGGTATATTTCACTTGTGATTGCATGATTATAAATATTTTTTGTAATATTTTGCGCCCTGCAATTCAGCGGTTGTTTAGGAAAATGATCCCGCTAAAGGGATCCATAGCGCAGAGAAGTTAAGAATGCGGTGATTGACAGTCGAAAGCCTTGACCAGGTCGATGAAGACGGCTGCACAGTATTGTCTTTTATCGATGGCGGTTATGATATCGTTTAGTACCTTGAGCGTGGCTGAGGTGCACCGATGACCAGCTCGGAAACCGGATTGCACAGCGGAGAAGGTACGGTGGGATTCGAAATGTTCAGTGATCTGTTTATTAATTTGGCTTTCGAAGACTTTAGAAAGGCAGGGTAGGATAAATATACGTAGGTCTGTAACAGTTTGGGTCTAGAGTGTCTCCCCTTTGAAGAGGGGGGTGACCGCGGCAGCTTTCCAATCTTTAGGGATCTCAGATGATACGAAAGAGAGGTTGAACAGGATAGTAATAGGGGTTGCAACAATTGCAGCGGATCATTTAAGAAAGAGAGGGTCCAGATTGTCTAGCCCAGCTGATTTGTAGGGGTCCAGATTTTGCAGCTCTTTCAGAACATCAGCTATCTGGATTTGGGTAAAGTAGAAATGGGGGAGGCTTGGGCAAGTTGCTGTTGGGGGTGCAGATCTGTTGACCGGGGTAGGGGTAGCCAGGTGGAAAGCATGGCCAGCCGTCGAAAAATGCTTATTAAAATTCTCGATTACCGTAGATGTATCGGTGGTGAAAGTGTTTCCTAGCCTCAGTGCAGTGGGCAGCTGGGAGGAGGTGCTCTTATTCTCCATTGACATTACATTGTCCAAAAACGTTTTCTACACCTAGGCAGTGTATATCTGAAAGGGTTAGGTAGGTAAGTATATTTTTGGGTCTGATACTGATGTTAGGGAGGCAAAAGTCACAAACTAGTTTTTTTAACATAAATTGTGGTCCAAAGGATTAACAGATACTCAGATGATGATTTCTTAACAACATTTTATTTGCAGTTTACAGGATATCCACCAAAAAGCAACTACAGTTGAAGTCAGAAGTTTACATACACCTTAGCCAAATACATTTAAAAACTCAGTTTTTCACAATTCCTGACATTTAATCCTAGTAAAAATTCCACTGTCTTAGGTCAGCTAGGATCACCACTTTATTTTAAGAATGTGAAATGTCAGAATAATAATAGAGAGATTGATTTATTTCAGCTTTTATATCTTTCATCACATTCCCAGTGGGTCAGAAGTTTACATACACTCAATTAGTATTTGGTAGCATTGCCTTTAAATTGTTTAAATTGGGTCAAACATTTAGGGTAGCCTTCCACAAGCTTCCCACAATAAGTTGGGTGAATTTTGGCCCATTCCTCCTGACAGAGCTGGTGTAACTGAGTCAGGTTTGTAGGCCTCCTTGCTCGCAGACGCTTTTTCAGTTCTGCCCACAAATTTTCTATGGGATTGAAGTCAGGGTTTTGTGATGGTCACTCCAATACCTTGACTTTGTTGTCCTTAAGCCATTTTGCCACAACTTTGGAAGTGTGCTTAGGGTCATTGTCCATTTGAAAGACCCAAGCTTTAACTTCCTGACTAATGTCTTGAGATGTTGCTTCAATACATCCACATAATTTCCCTTTCTCATGATGCCATCTATTTTGTGAAGTGCACCAGTCCCTCCTGCAGCAAGGCACCCCCACAACATGATGCTGCCACACCCGTGCTTCCCGGTTGGGATGGTGTTCTTCGGCTTGCTAGCATCCCCCTTTTTCCTCCAAACATAATTATGGTCATTATGACCAAACAGTTCTATTTTTGTTTCATCAGACCAGAGGACATTTCTCCCAAAAGTACGATCTTTGTCCCCATGTGCAGTTGCAAACAGTAGTCTGGCTTTTTAATGGCGGTTTTGGAGCAGTGGCTTCTTCCTTGCTGAGCGGCCTTTCAGGTTATGTCGATATAGGACTCGTTTTACTGTGGATATAGATACTTTTGTACCTGTATCCTCCAGCATCTTCACAAGGTCCTTTGCTGTTGTTCTGGGATTGATTTGCACTTTTCGCACCAAAGTACGTCTCCTTCCTAAGCAGTATGACAGATGCAAGGTCCCCTGGTGGTTATACTTGCATACTATTGTTTGTACAGATGAACATCGTACCTTCAGGCGGAAATTGCTCCCAATGATGAACCAGACTTGTGGAGGTCTCCAATTTATTTTCTGAGGTCTTGGCTGATTTCTTTTGATTTTCCCATTATGTCAAGCAAAGACGCACTGCGTTTGAAGGTAGGCCTTGAAATACATCCACAGGTACACCTCCAATTGACTCAAATTTAGTCAGTTAGCCTATCAGAAGCTTCTAAAGCATTGGCATAATTTTCTGGAATTTCCCAAGCTGTTTAAAGGCTTAATGTATGTAAACTTCTGACCCACTGGAATTGTGATGCAGTGAATTATAAGTGAAATAACCTGTCTGTAAACAATTGTTGGAAAAATGACTTGTGTCATGGACTAAGTAGATGTCCTAACCGACTTGCCAAAACTATAGTTTGTTGACAAGAAATGTGTGGAGTGGTTGAAAAATGAGTTTTAATGACTCCAACCTAAGTGTATGTAAACTTCCAACTTCAACTGTATATTCTCTATAAACACGACAGTAAAACATAATTAGTTAACCTTCTTAGTTACAACTTAAAGATGTCTATCTATGGCAGTGGATAAGAAGTACGCAGAAGTGTTTGTGCTAAACCACCAGAAGGGGTGGCTGGGTGAATTTATTACAGTTTGTCTCAAAGTAAATCTGAAACTGCACTGTTCACATGTTCACAAATAAGCATTGAATGCAGTAACATGCCGTTCGTAATGTCACAACTAGGTGTCAGCGTCAGCATTTGTTGAGTAGATTTACTACAGTGTTTACAACAGTCAAAGGTCATGTAAACAAATATCGCAATTTTTATAACTTTTTTAATTGAACCTTTATACTGTACGGCTGACCCCATTTAGTCGACTGCTCGATTGTTTGGTTGATAGGCTGTTTCGGCACGTCTTGATTGGCGCCTGTCTCAGTGGACTAATCCATTGCGGAGGACGGGGATGACACACCAGTATTACCAGTAGTACATGTACCATTAATTCCCATAATTTCTAATCTACAATGTTTGTTCGATTACTGTAATTTATGTTAATGCATTCAATGTATTATTATTACAGTCTTTTACAGTTCTCATTGTCAGAGTGGACACGTTGTTTACAGAGCGTACAACCTAGGCTACACTTGTGAGAAACAAGTTTGGTTTATTTCATTCCATTTACGATTTGTCAATTTATTCATTGTCTTCACTGTCTTCACATTGTCTTCACTGTTTACTGTTGAGTAAAGATGTGCACCTGACTACACATAGAAGTAGGCCTAGGCTATCTGACCTGCGCGCAAATGTGGGCTTATAAATGTGCCCATTTGGGGATCTGATAGTATTTCTGATTAACTCACCACTACTAATGAGCTGTGGAGCCTCTCAAAGTAATTTTATTTTTCACCTCAAACAGAAAGTAAACAAAGTCTGTTTTTACATCCATTGAGAAAATGTAGCCTATTTCAAAAATGAAAGGGGAAAAAATGTCATGCTCTGATCCAGTGGAAACATCAGAAAATAGGCCTACCTGATTGCTTCTTATCCCTTGCGCAAATAGCCTACAGCTGTGTCTGTCCAGAGCTCACTGAGGAAGGAAACTCTGAGGGGCCCAAGCTTTGGGCTAGACCAAGTAGATTGTTGATACAATGTTTCAAGTTCCTTGCAGACAGTCCATGATTATCCAATGTGATTTATTTTTATCAGGATATTTTCTACCTGCAGGCTGCAATGTTTTTATTTGTTGGATTTATGTAGGCTATTTTACATAGTTGGCAATGGCAATATAAGTTACTTTTAGATGTGTATAATTTTCATTTAGGTTTATATTAATCACAACAATGATGTTGAGATACAAAGACTTTTTTATAAAATAAATAAAACTGTTCCACGAAAATGTGCATATGAAAATCATAACTGGCATGCAGATCAGTAGAAATGGTAAGATGAATTGGCACTCCAAATGGAAACGGTTGCCAACTCCTGGTGCAGCCTATAACTGGCAATTTCGGGAGCGTAATGGCATAATCTGCGAAAGCCAGCAGCAGTGGGAGGAGGTTCGGTTTGGCTATCTTGGTCTCTGGCTTCCTCTTGAGTCATTTGTGTGTCTGAATTATTAAATCACAGCATTAAAGCATCAGACAAGCTCAGTAGCCTACACATAGGGGGTGTCTATATATGGAGAAAAAAAATTAAGGGAAAAAATGTTTTAAAATTTTGGTCAAAGTTTGATTGAGACTACTCTTGGTCGACCAATATTTTTTTTGTCGGGGACAGCCCTAAACCTATATTTAACTAGGCAAGCCACTTATTTACAATGATGGCCTATGAAGAGCAAAATACGTATGCAATGAGGGTACGTTATGACAAGCACAAGCTAATTGTTCATTACGACAACGTTTTCTTACAGAAACCATATGTACTTAATAAAAACATTTATTGGCTATACATTTTAATTGAAAATGGCATGCACTAGTCACACGTTCTAATTTAGCTAGCTAGCTACTTATCTCATCATGAATGCAAGCACATGGCCTGAATGATAGATCTGTGCCAAATGTCTTGCTTTTTGCTGATTGCATTTTTCGGAAAACAAATTAAATAAGCCCACTAGTGTAATAAATACCATTTAAAATAACACAAGCATATTGCTATTACATTGTTATAACTAACTTCTTTCTAAGCAGGGTTTCTCACACACTTATAAACAGATACAGAGACAGACACACACACACCCAAGGACAGAGGACTGACGTAAACCTTTCATAAACACTGATAAGGAAAGGCTTTGATCAAAAGAGTGCTTGGGTCCGCATTTCACGAAATAATGAGACACACACACATAACCAAGGACAGAGGGCTGACTACGCACACACAAAATCTCCTGCTTAGCTGAACATTTGATAACAAAGAACTTTTGCTATAAGACTCAGAAGGATGACGCCCAGCTCATCAGGACCAATCTGAGAAGACAACAACCTGTCCAGAACCAACCAGAGGACAAGAACTTCCAGACTCAACCTACTTTCTATCTTTGTATAAAATGTCTATGCACTCTGTTATCTGGGCTTCTTTCGGATAGTTCCATTTGAGCTTGATGAAAGGGTCCGTGCACGCTATTTCAGATATCTTTACCTCTGAATAAATTGCTTTTATTTAAACCTCATCCACCCTGTCCAGAGTCTCTACTTCGTCTCAGTTCTCCAGTAAACTTGTGATATCAACACTAGCTAACATAATAGGCCCAGACAGTAACAGTGTTCTTTTTCAGTGCTCACTTTGGCGCTAGTCCAGTGTTAGCACATAAGTAGCACAGATTGCAATTTGCTAGTTAGCTATGCTAACTATCTTGCTGGCTAGCTAGTCAGCTAACGTTAACTAAGTGAGAATGTGATGAGGACAGGGCTACTTGCTTGGTGGTGTACTTTTTATTATTTACTTAATCAAATACGCTGGCTATGGCAAGCTACTCACCATCAAACCACAATGCCTACTCTCTCACGTTGTGACCTAGGGCTGAATGATGTTCAATGAGCAGCTCGTAGAGTGCCCTCTTCAGGCAACCATTGAACTTTTTTTTTTAAATGACCGCAATGAGCAGAGATGTACAGTGCCTTCAGAAAGTGTTCACAACCCTTCACTTTTTCCAAATGTTGTTGTGTTACATACAGAATTTAAAATCGATACAATTTTGCTGTCACTGGCCTACACACAATACCCCATAATGTCAAAGTGAAATTACGTTTTTCTAAATGTTTACAAATTAAATAAAAAATGAAAAGCTGAAATGTCGAGTGAATTAGTATTCAACCCCTTTGTTACGGCAAGCCTAAATAAGTTCAGGAATAACATTTTGCTTAACAAGTCACATAAGTTGCATGGACTCATTCAGTGTGCAATAATAGTGTTTAACATGATTTTTTTAATGACTACATCATCTCTACACCCCACACATACAATTATCTGTTAGGTCCCTCAGTCGAGAAGTGAAATTCAAACACAGATTCAACCACATAGACCAGGGAGGTTTTCCAATGCTTCGCAAAGAAGGGCACCTATAGGTAAATGGGAAATAAAAAATACAACTAAAAACAGATGTTGAATATCCCATTGAACATCCCATGGCCATGCTTTGTTTTTAAAACAATACATGTATTAGTAAGAAGTAATGTGGTATATTGCTCAATTTCATCTCATTATGTGGTTGAGTCTTTTACCCAAAATATCAGATGAAACAAAATGTTCAGCTGTCCATTTTAAGGTTGGAGGTTACTGTGATAACGGGGACACTCGAGTCATGTCAGTGTGTCTGTGTGTGAGATTTGGGATGTGACTAGTAGTAGACAGCATCTACAGCATCGCTTCGCTATCAATTGAAGCAGCAGATTCAAAAAAAACATTGAAAAACAACCAAGCTTGTGAACAAGACTAGCCAAGAAACAAGAGGACAAAGACTCACTTTGCTGACTCAAGTAAATAAGACCCAACTTTTATGCCTATGCCAGTGCCTCCAAAAATGAATTGATCAGCGCTTCACTCACAGTGCGCAAAGCTGTTGCTGCGCGAGGCGGGAGGTAGGATTCGTATTTCTTTGTGCAGCTATGAAACAAAACAGCAGAAATACTTGGAAAACAGCTACATCAGCATTTCTCTGCTCGAACTCGCAACTCGCACAGATGCTCATACTTGACGTTTGACTCTATTTTTTTGGCCACAAATGCAAATGTAATGCTCACACTGTAGAGCCCTGCAAATTGACCAACCGCCAACGTGGCTGGTGAAATAGACATTCTTACCCGCCAATACCTACAGTTGAAGTCGGAAGTTTACATACACCTAGGTTGAAGTCATTAAAACTAGTTTTTCAACCACAAGCTAAGTTGACTGTGCCTTTAAACAGCTTGGAAAATTCCAGAAAATTATGTCATGACTTTAGAAGCTTCTGATAGGCTAATTGACATAATTTCAGTCAATTGGAGGTGCACCTGTGGATGTATTTCAAGGCCTACCTTCAAACTCAGTGCCTCTTTGCTTGACATCATGGGAAAATCAAAAGAAATCAGCCAAGACCTCAGAAAAAAATTGTAGACCTCCACAAGTCTGGTTCATCCTTGAGAGCAATTTCCAAAATGCCTGAAGGTACGATGTTCATCTGTACAAACAATAGTACGCAAATATAAACACCATGGGACCACGCATCCGTCACACCACTCGGGAAGGAGACGCGGTCTGTCTCCTAGAGATGAACGTACTTTTGTGCGAAAAGTGCAAATCAATCCCAACAGCAAAGGGCCTTGTGAAGATGCTGGATGAAACAGGTACAAAAGTATCTATATCCACAGTAAAACGAGTCCTATATCGACATAACCTGAAAGGCCGCTCAGCAAGGAAGAAGCCACTGCTCCAAAACCGCCATAAAAAAAGCCAGACTACGGTTTGCAACTGCTAATGGAGACAAAGATCTTACTTTTTGGAGAAATGTGACCAAACAGAAACTGTTTGGCCATAATGACCATCGTTATCTTTGGAGGATAAAGGGGGAGGCTTGAAGCTGAAGAACACAATCCCAACCGTGAAGCACAGGGTGGCAGCATCATGTTGTGAGGGTGCTTTGCTGCAGGAGGGACTGGTGCATTTCACAAAATAGATGGCATCATGAGAAAGGAAAATTGTGTGGATATATTGAAGCAACATCTGAAGACATCAGTCAGGAAAAAAGCTTGGTCGCAAGCATACTTCCAAAGTTGTGGCAAAATGGCTTAAGGACAACAAAGTCAAGGTATTGGAGTGGCCATCACAAAGCCCTGACCTCAATCCTATAGAACATTTGTGGGCAGAACTGAAAAAGCGTCTGTGAGCAAGGAGGCCTACAAACCTGACTCAGTTACACCAGCTCTGTCAGGAGGAATGGGCCAAAATTCACCCAACTTATTGTGGGAAGCTTGTGGAAGTCTACCCTAAACATTTGACCCAAGTTAAACAATTTAAAGGCAATGCTACCAAATACTAATTGACTGTATGTAAACTTCTGACCCACTGGGAATGTGATGAAAGAAATAAAAGCTGAAATAAATCATTCTCTCTACTTTTATTCTGACATTTCACATTCTTAAAATAAAGTGGTGATCCTAACTGACCTAAGACAGGACATTTTTATTAGGATTAAATGTCAGGAATTGTGAAAAACTGAGTTTAAATGTATTAGGCTAAGGTGTATGTAAACTTCCGACTTCAACTGTAAATCTATCAAAATTTGACAAGAAAGATACAGGCATCCTTCCTAACTCAGATGCCAGAGAGGAAGGAAACTGCTCAGGGATTTCATCATGACCTTTAAACAGTTATAGAGTTAAATGGCTGTGATTGGAGAAAACTGAGGATGGATCAACAACATTGTAGTTAGTCCACAATACTAACCTAATTGACAAGAGTGAAAAGAAGGAAGCCTGTACAGAATACAAAATATTCCAAAACATGCATCCTGTTTGCAATAAGGCACTAAAGTAAAACTGCATTAAAGTGTGGCAAATATATTAACTTTATGTCCTGAATACAAAGCTTTATGATTGTGGAAAATCCAACACAACACATTACTGAGTACCACTTTTCATATTTTCAAGCATGGTGGTGGCTGCATCATGTTATGAGTATGCTTGTCATCGGCAAGGACAAGGGTGTTTTTTAATGATAAAAAGAGGAAAACCTGGTTCAGTCTTTTTTTCAACAGACACTGGGAGACAAATTCACATTTCAGCAGGACAATAACCTAAAACACAAGGCCAATTATACACTGGAGTTGCTTACCAATATGACATTAAATGTTCCTGAGTGGCCTAGTTAAAGTTGACTTAAATCGGCTTAAAAATCTATGGCAAGACTTGAAAAGGCTGTCTAGCAATGATCAACAAACAATTTGACAGAACTTGAAGAATTCAAAAAATTATAATATACAAATATGGTACAATCCAGGTGTGCAAAGTTCTTAGAGACTTACTTATCCAGAAATACTCACAGCTGTAATCACTGCCAAAGGTGATTCTAATATGAATTGACTCAGGGGGTTGAATACTTATCTAATGAAGATAGTGTTTAATTTTTCATCCATTTTTGACAAATGCTAGAATTTTTCTTCCTCTTTGACATTAAAGTATTTTGTGTAGATTGTTGACAAAAAAATACAATTAAATCCATCTTAATCCCAGTTTGTAAAAACAAAATTTTGTAAAAACAAAATGTTGAAAAAGTCAATACCGGCACTTTATCTGTGATCGATAATGATCGATACAAATAATTCTGTGAAAGGCTAATATCAGCTGATTTATTGGTCGGGCTCAAGGGATAACACAAACACACACATAGATACACACACACAGACATAGGCAGACACACGCAAAGACCCCCCCCCCCCCCCCGACATCTAAGGACATCAGCAAAGACCTGCTTATCAGTGAGGTCAGTTTGTTCACCCTGCTGATGGTTGCGGTTCAAATGCAAGGAGGGACAGCTGATCCTAGACCACTTCCTGTTGTCATCTTCTACCCACAGAGGATAGCTCTACTCTGTAACAAGCACACTCTGCAGACACCTGTATAGGAGAGGTACTAGACAGAACCTAAGATTGAGGTCTTACTGTAGTGTACACAGGGGTAAAAGTAGATGTAGTTTCTTACCGGTACGAGACTCCCTATGTGTGCGTGCACATTTAAAAAAAAATGTTCATATCCTAGGTTTAATCATAGAATTACATATAGAATCCATATTCATTTCATATGATCTCTGTGGGCCTAGTAGGCCTAGTCAAGAATTGTCATAACTTTTAACATGTTTTACCTTTTGACGTGATGTTTTCATCTAATTGTCAAACAATCACTTCAAAAAGGCACTGCTGTAGGCTACCTGCGCATGTTTGTCCACTCCCAAAATAATTCCAGTATCCAGTGCAATGTGCACCCTCAATTTGATGACTGGAAAGAGACATCTGTTACAAAACAGTAATGACATTCTGTAATGACATTCTGCAGTTGGCATTAGGCTTACAGCATATACACATGTAGCCTGAATTAATGCATCCACTGTTGTCCACGCGCGCCTTGGTCTCGGCCACTCATCTCCGCCTTGGCAAAATGGAAGTGTTCTCGTGTTCACAGCACAGCACAGCGGAGAGTATACCACCCGGTTTCAAGTCAATTCGCAAATGTTTCATGCGGCTGACATGTAGTAATGTTATATAATGGTATAATAGCCTATAGTTTTCTTGGCATTTTGTGTTAATTATTGTGATAGGCTCACGTTTTACCGGTACAGCGTACCCCACTTTTTATTTTGCCGGGACGCCGTACCGGACCGTACCACCCTCCTTTCACACCTGAGTGTACATCAAATTAGTGAAAATAGAACAGACAGGAACTGGTACTCCTGCACACTAGGTATACTTGCAGATTCAACATTAGACCCTGACCATATCCTCTCTCAGTTTAACTGTCTCACTCTGGAGAAACTCACCAAACTCAAGCTTGGAGGGAATAGAAATACTGGAACATTATTCCACAACATTAACATTTCCCCACCCAAATCTCTGTCTCTCTCTCCATGTCTCACACACACCACACACACACACTTTCGTATTGCTGTCCTTGTGGGGAACAAAGAATTGATTCCCATCCAAAATTCTATTTTCCCTAACCATAACCCTAACCCTAACCTTAAACCCAAATCCCTAACCCTAAAACTATACCTAACCCTAACCCTAACTGTAACGCTAACCGTAAACCTAACCCTAAAATTGCATTTTTCCTCGTGGGGACAGGCAAATGTCACTTCAACCCTACCTACATGTACAAATTACCTCGACTAACTTGTAACCCCGCACGTTGACTCGTTAACGGTACCCCCTGTATATAGCCTTTTACTGTTATTTTATTGTGTTACTTTTTATAATTTTTTACTTTATTTGGTAAATATTTTCTTAACTCTTCTTGAACTGCACTGTTGGTTAAGGGCTTGTAAGTAAGCATTTCACCGTAAGGTCGACACTTGTTGTATTCGGCGCAGTTGACTAATAAAGTTTGATTTGATTTGACTTGTCCGAATTTTCCTTGTTTTACTGTCCTTGTGAGGACTTCTGGTACCCACAAGGATAGCTAAACAAAAACACACACACACACACGCACACTCTCACACACATGTGTACGCGCAGCCACGCACACAAGCACATGAATGCACAAACAAACAAACACACACACATATACACACACACTCACTGCCCTTCAAATAGTTTTTTGAAGCCTTTTATTTGGCAGTGTGCCCGGTGGTTAGAGTGTTTCATTTTCCCTGTAAAGAACTGGGCAGCTGTCCAGAGACAGACAAAGAGAGAGGGAGGGGGGAGAAAGAGAGAGAGAGAGAGAGCGAGCGAGAGAGAGAGAGAGAGCAGGGAGAGAGAGAGGATTTAGTAAAAGAATGAAAGAGCAGGGAAAGGGATGGAAAGATGAACAGAATGAAAAAAAGAGAATGAAGACCCCAGACCCTCTTATTATCAGTTCCCTCCAAAACACAGTGATTGATATGATCACACAAGCAGTTCTCTCTCTCGCTCCCTCCCCCTCTCCTATCTATGCCCTCATTTTCTTTCTCTGTTCTGGAGAGGACCATTCTCCCCCTGTGGGAACCACACTCTGACACACACACACACACACACACACACACACACACACACACACACACACACACACACACACACACACACAGCTCCTCAGCAAACAAACACCATGAATACTAACACGTCTTTGTGTCCGCCGCACGTAAAGTGGGGGAGAGAGGAAGGTGAAGGAGAGAAAGCGAGGAGGAAAAGAGGAGCTGTAATAGTGTTGATCTTGTGGCTACTCTCACAGACCCCTTCCCTTCCTCCCCCCTCTCTCATTTTCTCGTTCTTCCCACCAGTTCTCTGGGGAATAAAGACCTCCATTCATCTGGTTGAGGAGAGACACAGCAGGGGGGAGAAGGGGAGGCATAGGGAGGCTCAAGGTGGGACAGTCTATGGAACTCTCTATGTGTGTGTGTTGGTTTGTTCTTCTATCCTTGTGGGGACCTAAAATCCCTAAAACAAGGAAAATGATGCTGCGTGGGGACATTGCCCACATCCCCCATGACTACAAACACGATTTTGAGCTTAGGGGTTAGGTTTAGAGTTACAATTAGGGTTAGAATTAGGTTTAGGGTAAAGGTAAGGGGTTAGTGGTTAGGTGTAGGGTTCGGAGTTAGTTTTAGGGTTAGGGATTAGACAAAATAGGATTTTGAATGGAAATTAATTTTAGGTCCCCAAGAGGATAGAAGAACATGTGTGTTTGTGTGTGTATATAAAAAATATATACAGTGCATTCGTAAAGTATTCAGACCCCTTGACTTTTTCTACATTTTGTTACGTTAAAGCCTTATTTTAAAATTAATTAAATTGTTTGTTTTTTCCTCATCAATATACACACTATATCCCATAATGACAAAGCAACAAAAGGTTTTTAGATTTTTTTGCAAATTCATTAAAAAAAAAAAAAACGGAAATATTACATTTACATAAGTATTTAGACCCTTTACACAGTACTTTGTTGAAGCACCTTTGGCAGCGATTACAGCCTCGAGTCTTCTTGGGTATGACGCTACAAGCATGGCACACCTATATTTGGAGAGTTTCTCCCATTGTTCTCTTTAGATCCTCTCAAGCTCTGTCAGGTTTGATGGGGAGAGTCGTTTCACAGTTATTTTCAGGTCTCTGCCTGGCCCACTAAAGGACATTCAGAGACTTGCCCCAAAGCCACATGAGTTGTCTTGGCTGTGTGCTTAGGGTCATTGTCCTGTTGGAAGGTGAACCTTCACCCCAGTCTGAGGTCCTCAGCGCTCTGGAGCAGGTTTTCATCAAGGATCTCGCTGTACTTTGATCCGTTCATCTTTCCCTCAATCCTAGTCTCCCAGTCCCTGCCGCTCAAAAACAACCCTACAGCACATCGCTGCCCCCCACCATGCTTCACTGTAGGGATGGTGCCAGGTTTCTTCCAGATGTGACGCTTGACATTCAGGCCAAAGAGCAGACCAGAGAATCTTGTTTCTCATGGTCCGATAGTCCTTTAGGTGCCTTTTGGCAAACTGTCATGTGCCTTTTACTGAGGATTGGCTTCATAAAAGCCTGATTGGTGGAGTGCTGCAGAGATGGTTGTCCTTCTGGAAGGTTCTCCCATCTCCACAGAGGAACTCTGGAGCTCTGTCAGAGTGATCATTGGGATGTTGGTCACATCCCTGACCAAGGCCCTTCTCCCCCAATTGCTCAGTTTGGCCGGGCAGCCAACTCCAAGGAGAGTGAGTCTTGGTAGTTCCAAACTTATTCCATTTAAGAATGATGGAGGCCACTGTGTTCTTGGGGACTTTCAATGCTGTAGACATTTTTTGGTACCCTTTCACCAGATCTGTGTCTCGACACAATCCTGTCTGGGAGCTCTACGGACAATTCCTTAAACCTCATGGCTTAATTTTTGCTCTGACATGAACTGTCAACTGTGGGACCTTAAATACAGTTGAAGTCGGAAGTTTACATACACTTAGGTTGCAGTCATTATAACTAGTTTTTCAACCACTCCACAAATTTCTTGTAAACAAATTCTAGTTTTGGCAAGTCGGTTAGGACATCTACTTTGTGCATGACACAAGTAATTTTTCCAACAATTGTTTACAGACAGATTATTTCACTTATAATTTACTGTATCACAATTCCAGTGGGTCAGAAGTTTACATACACTAAGTTGAATGTGCCTTTAAACAGCTTGGAAAATTCCAGAAAATGATGTCATGGCGTTCGAAGCTTCTGATAGGATAATTGACATAATTGTAGTCAATTGGAGGTGTACCTGTGGATGTATTTCAAGGCCTACCTTCAAACTCAGTGACTCTTTGCTTGACATCATGGGAAAATCAAAAGAAATCACCCAAGACCTCAGAAAAAAAATTGGAGACCTCCACAAGTCTGGTTCATCCTTGTGAGCAATTTCCAAATGCCTGAAGGTACGACGTTCATCTGTACTTACAATAGTATGCAAGTATAAACACCATGGGACCACGCATCCGTCATACCGCTCAGGAAGGAGACGCGTTCTGTCTCCTAGAGATGAACGTACTTTGGTGCGAAAAGTGCAAATCAATCCAAGAACAACAGCAAAGGACCTTGTGAAGATGCTGGAGGAAATAGGTACAAAAGTATCTATATCCACAGTAAAACGAGTCCTATATTGACATAACCTGAAAGGCAGCTCAGCAAGGAATAAGCCACTGCTCAAAAACCGCCATAAAAAAGCCAGACTACGGTTTGCAACTGCACATGGGGACAAAGATTGTACTTTTTGGAGAAACGTCCTCTGGTCTGATGAAACAAAAATAGAACTGTTTGGCCACAATGACCATTTTTATGTTTGGAGGAAAAAGGGGGAGGCTTGCAAGCCGCAGAACACCATCCCAACCGGGAAGCACAGGGGTGGCAGCATCATGTTGTGGTGGTGCTTTGCTGCAGGAGGGACTGGTGCACTTCACAAAATAGATGGCATCATGAGATAGGGAAATGATGTGGATATATTGAAGCAACATCTCAAGACATCAATCAGGATGTTAAAGCTTGGTCGCAAATGGGTCTTCCAAATGGACAATGACCCCAAGCACACTTCCAAAGTTGTGGCAGAATGGCTTAAGGACAACAAAGTCAAGGTATTGGAGTGGCCATCACAAAGCCCTGGCCTCAATCCCATAGAAAATGTGTGGGCAGAACTGAAAAAGCATGTGCGAGCAAGGAGGCCTACAAACCTGACTCAGTTACACCAGCTCTGTCAGGAGGAATGGGCCAACATTCACTTAACTTATTGTGGGAAGCTTGTGGAAGGCTACCCGAAACATTTGACCCAAGTTAAACAATTTAAAGGCAATGCTACCAAATACTAATTGAGTGTATGTAAACTTCTGACCCACTGGGAATGAAGATGAAAGAAATAAAAGCTGAAATAAATCAAATCTCTACTATTATTCTGACATTTCACATTCTTAAAATAAAGACAGGGAATTTCTACTAGGATTAAATGTCAAGAATTGTGAAAAACTGAGTTTAAATGTATTTGGCTAAGGTGTATGTAAACTTCTGACTTCAACTGTAGACAGGTTTGTGCCTTTTCCAATCATGTCCAATCAATTGAATTTACCACAAGTGGACTCCAATCAAGTTGTAGAAACATCTCAAGGGTGATCAATGGAAACAGGATGCACCGGTATTTGTTTTTTATTTGTAATACATTTGCTAAAATCTCTAAAAACCTGTTTTCCCTTTGTCATTATGGGGTTTTGTGTGTAGATTGATGAGGATTGTTCTTTAATCCATTTTAGAATAAGGCTGTTAGGTAACAAAATGTGGAAAAAGTCAAGGTCCTACAAGTCAGTTTGTCAAATCTCTGCTCTGCTAGCACTGCCCTGGTCAACTGTAAGTGCTGTTATTGTTAAGTGGAAACATCTAGGAGCAACAACGGCTGAGCTGCGAAGTGGTAGGCCACACAATCTCACAGAGTAGGACCGCTGAGTGCTTGAGCAATGTTGCAACACTCACTACAGAGTTCTTGTACTGACATCTGGAAGCAATGTCAGCACAAGAACTGTTTGTCGGGAGCTTCACAAAATGCACACAGGCCTAAGATCACCATGCGCAATGCCAAGCGTCAGCTGCAGAGGTGTAAAGCTCACCGGAATTGGACTCTGGAGCAGTGGAAATTCGTTCTCTGGAGTGATTAATCATGCTTCGCCACCTGGCAGGCCGACGGACGATTCTGGGTTTGGCGGATGCCAGGAGAAAGCTACCTGACCCAAGGCATAGTGCCAACTGTAAAGTTTGGTGGGAGGAGGAATAATTGTCTGGGGCTGTTTTTCATGGTTCGGGCTAGGCCCCTTAGTTCCAGTGAAGGGAAATCTTAATCTTAATCTTAACGAAATCTTAAGTATACAATGACATTATAGACGATTCTGTGCTTCCAACTTTGTGGCAACATTTTGGGGAAGGCCCTTTCCTGTTTCAGCATGACAATGCCCCTGTGCACAAAGCATGGTTCATACAGAAATGGTTTGTCGAGATCGGTGTGTGTGTGTAAACAAGGTATTTAAACGAGTTCAAACAGTGTGCAATAAAATATGCCATCTCTGGAAAAACTGCCGTATTGAAGGTGTCTTCTTCCCTTTCCCCACTGAGCTTGAGAGAGTTATGCTTTACATGACTTCTTTAAGGCAACCATGGATGTAATGCACAGTGCTACACAAGGCTTGCTCATACATTTAAAAGCGTAACTCTTAGAATGCGAGTGATATGTGTGGTATTAAAAATAGCGACTACTAGCATGAATTAATCTTTATCCTACAGAGACGACTCGATCTCGGAGTGTGTTATTACAACAGAATAGAGAGGGTCCCCTGCTGAACAACACAGTCACATTTACATGCTATACAAAGCATACGTCTAATGCCTGTCATTACCATTAATGACTGTGTATGTGTGTGTGGTGAATAGCTATAAGAGCATTGCTTCAGGAAGGCAATTACAGTGATTATTACGGCGATTATGTGCTGATAGTATCACACCACTACATGAGAGGAACAAAGCCAGAGCAGATGCACTACACACAGAAAATATCCCACAGATGCAGACACACATACACACACTAGTGTTGTCACGATACCAGAATTTAGACTTCGATACCGAAAACTTACCAGGTTTAGTATTATGATACTCGATACCATCACGATACTCAATACCAAAACGTTATCAAAACAATACCACACAAAAAAGAAGGCATATTAGCCAATGTCACAGAATAGTACTTCAATCCAGAAACATAAAAACTCAGCTACTGCTCTGTTCAATTGTTGAACATCTTTTGAGTTCAATATTCAAATTTTTTACATCAACATTCTTCAGACAGCCATGTGTGTATTAAAGAATCAATTATAAAAATCATACAATCAATTTGACTTTGTTTTTACCTATCTAACTACATAATGGTAATAATTTATTTGAATGGTAAATCTCTATTGATAAACTGGGTAAATCAAGATGTAGCCTAGGCTTATTCACAATACAGATAAATATTCAATAAAAAAGTGTGTGCATTAATTTTGAAATTGAGCTTGTTTTGGCTGATTTCATGGGGCTACAGATGAAAAACTCTGTTTCTCTTCCATTTGGGACTTATTTTATTGTATTGGTCAACAACATTTGCATAGAAGTAACTTATTTTATAAAAGTGTGCGCCGTCTCTTTAACCGCTAATGACATCATTCACGAGGCAAGAGGGGGGCGGTCCGTCTGAGCCTTATTCACACACAGTCAGTTCGCTAAGGCAATAGATCATCTTTGGGAGAGACGTGAGAGAGAGGCCGATTAAGTGAATGAATAAAGTTTTGGTGGCAATCAGCATTGAAATCAACATATTTTGAGTTATGGTTTGCATATTATCACAAACAAAGTACTCGGGTAGTGAATTGATGTTAGCTTCAGCTGTAAGCTAGCACGGAAAGTTAGCCTACAAAGCAGGAAGCTACCAGTATCTTCTTGCATTGTAAAGTGTTCTAGCCTGTATGGACATTGTTTTGGGAACAGTAATTAACAGTTTCAACATTTCTACATGCCGTGTCGCATTATTCAAGTGTGTTAACTTCTGTGCAGCATGACTGGGGAGCTAAACATGATGCAGCCCAGACTCCCAGCGCAGCAGACCCGGCGCCAGGATAAGGTGACTAAGGAGGCAGTTGAAATTGGTGAAGGGGTTCTTGCATTGGAATTCTGCTTATATCACACTATACCACAATAAACATAAAGTTCAAATGCCTAGATGCTGAGACCATTGATTAGGTGCTTTTGAAGTGACAGGTTGGCGAGTAACATTTCCACTGCGCTGCATCAGAACAATGGACAGCGCCCTACACACTAATGCAAGGCCGTTTTGGTAATGAACATAGGCTACAAGATAGATAGCTGTGTGCACGGCTGCACCCTATCTTACCAAAATAATACAAACTAAATGCTGAAAGTAGTAGCCTAGTTATTCATTAAAGCAAACAAAAATACTGAATATCAGTTTGGCTTAGAATACCGACACAACTGTGAATGCGAACGAATGAATGTGAACAGAACAAAACAGCGGTAACCAAGTAGGCCTAGTAAACAAAATATCAGATTGATAAAAGGCATGAAAATCTATATTTAAGTTAGTTACATTAACAGTAAACAAAAGGCGAAAGGAGATCCAAATAACCAAAACATAGCCTACAGTCTACTACTGTGAGATGCAGCCACGCACAGCTATTTTACCAAACAAATATGCCTATAGGCCGGCTTCAAACATGGAAAATCATGCCGCTCAGGAGAACAGAAACACATTGTGATATGGCACAATACACTTCTGTGGAACAAATTCCACCGACGTAATCAATTAAGCAATGCCAGCCTACCATAAACACATTTCCAATACATACAGTTCCATTTACAACCATGAAAACCAATAGGCTACAAGACAATTGAGTGCTTTTGACCAAGAATTGACAGGTTGGCACAAAATCTCCAATCTCTATCTGCACCAAGGACAGTGCCCTACATACTAAAGCAAGGCCGTTGAAAACCTACGTTGGCTAAAAGCAGTCACATGCTTCCCTTTCAAAAGAGTTTGTGTATATATTAAGACAACATTTTGTCAAGGTTTTTTCGGCTTTTCATGCACGCAAATCATTTTTCAGAGGCAAGACGAATTTCGGTAGCCGAAGGCTATGCTCCTTCGTCTGTGATTGGTCAACTGTAGGGGTGACAAGAGTTTCTTCTTCTTCTCGATTCAGCCAAAAACTCAGTATGGATTCAACATGGCGAACGACAACGTAGAGCATCGATTGAATGAGGAGGTACAGACATACCTGCACCTCTACGATTCTAGCCATGCATTATTGTAACGGCTTTCGTCTGGTGAAGGAGAAGAGGACCAAGGTGCAGCGTGGTAAGTGTTCATTTTAATAAACAAAATAAACTGAACACTGAAATGACAAAAATAATAAAGAGCGAGAACGAAAACGAAACAGTTCTGTAAGGAATACGCACAAAACAGAAAACAATCACCCACAACCAAAATGGGGAAAACAGGCTACCTAAAGTATGATTCTCAATCAGAGACAACGATCGACAGCTGCCTCTGATTGAGAACCATACCAGGCCAAACACAGAAATGGAAACATAGAAAAACAACATAGAATGCCCACCCCAACTCACGCCCTGACCAAACCAAAATAAAGACATAAAAAAGGAACTAAGGTCAGAACGTGACAATTATATAAAGACCAGCATGTAAAGGCCAATTAATGTTCGAAAAAGTGGGGTAGCATGTGACAAGTTCCTCAAGGCAAAGAAAAGAACCGAGGACTGCAGTGGAGGTGCCGGTGGAAAGGCTACTCCAGAAATTTTGCTGCAACTTCCCTGGTTTGTTTGGCATGTAAAGCATGGGAAGACTGAAAGCAATATGCCGTCTTCACCAGAGGATGAGGTATGTTGTTGAATTTTCTATTGTAGTCAACGAAAACAGTACCCATGTTTGCTAACAATAGCTAGCCCGCTAGCACTAGCTACTTGGCTAGCTAGTGGCTAGCTAGCTTAGTAGCATACTCGTGCAGAGAAAGCAAGGCAATCAACTAAACTATAGATCTTTACAACTTTTTAATCAAATATAATTTTGTCAGAGAAAGAAAATCATAAGCTTCTCACATTGGTAACACCGAAGTAAAAGTTTAGTAGCATGGTCCAGCTAGCTAAAATGTTGCAAACGTTTGAGCAGAGTTGAGGAGCTAGGCCAGGCCTACTAAACACTGCTCAAACATTTGCAACAGTATAGTCTATTGTAGTCTCGGTTTTATGATATTTTATATGATTTTCATTGATCGTTTTGGATGGTTTGGATATGTGTACAAAATAGCCCTCTACTTTTTTATTTTTCAAGGCACAAACACAAGTGAATGAAGACAGCATCAGGTGTTGTTCTCTGCGCCCCTGCACTGCCTGTTCATCAGTCCCCAGCACTGCCTCTGCCCCCAGCCCATCTCTCACACCCTAAGACCCTCACAAACTTTTACAAATGCACAATTGAGAGCATCCTGTCGGGCTGTATCACTGCCTGGTACGGCAACTGCACCGCAGGGCTCTCCAGAGGGTGGTACGTTCTACCCAACGCGTCACCGGGGGCCTGCCCTCCAGGACACCTACAGCACCCGATGTCACAGGAAGGCAAAAAAGATCATCAAGGATATCAACCACCCGAGCCATGGCCTGTTCACCTCGCTATCATCCAGAATGTGAGGTTGTTACAGGTGCATCAAAGCTGGGACCGAGAGACTGAAAAACAGCTTCTATCTCAAGGCCAACAAACTGTTAATTAGCCATCACTAAACGGCTACCACCCGGTTACTCAACCCTGCACCTTAGAGGCTGCTTCGCTATATAAAGTTGAAGTCAGAAGTTTACATACACCTTAACCAAATACATTTAAACTCAGTTTTTCACAATTCCTGACATTTAATCCTAGTAAAAATTCCCTGTCTTAGGTCAGTTAGGATCACCACTTTATTTTAAGAATGTGAAATGTCAGAATAATAGTAGAGAGAATTATTTATTTCAGCTTTTATTTCTTTCATCACATTCCCAGTGGGTCAGAAGTTTACATGCACTCAATTAGTATTTGGTAGCATTGCCTTTAAATTGTTTAACTTGGGTCAAACATTTTGGGTAGCTTTCCACAATTTTCCCACAATAAGTTGGGTGAATTTTGGCCCATTCCTCCTGACAGAGCTGGTGTAACTGAGTCAGGTTTGTAGGCCTCCTTGCTCGCACACCCTTTTTCAGTTCTGCCTACAAAGTTTCTATAGAATTGAGGTCAGGGCTTTGTGATGGCCACTCCAATACCTTGACTTTGTTGTCCTTAAGCCATTTTGCCACAACTTTGGAAGTATGCTTGGGGTCATTGTCCATTTGGAAGACCCATTTGTGACCGAGCTTTAACTTCCTGACTGATGCCTTGACATGTTGCTTCAATATATCCACATCATTTCCCTATCTCATGATGCCATCTATTTTGTGAAGAGCACCAGTCCCTCCTGCAGCAAAGCACCCCCACAACATGATGCTGCCACATGCTTCACAGTTGGGATGGTGTTCTTCAGCTTGCAAGGCTCCCCCTTTTTCCTCCAAAGATAACAATGGTCATTATGGGCAAACAGTTCTATTTTTGTTTCATCGGACCAGAGGACTTTTCTTCAAAAAGTATGATTTTTGTCCCCATGTGCAGTTGCACATTTTTTATGATGGTTTTGGAGCAGTGGCTTCTTCCTTGCTGAGCGGCCTTTCAGGTTATGTCAATATAGGACTCGTTTTACTGTGGATATAGATACTTTTGTACCTGTTTCCTCCAGCATCTTCACAAGGTCCTTTGCTGTTGTTCTGGGATTGATTTGCACTTTTCGCACCAAAGTACACTCATCTCTAGGAAAGAGCGGTATGACGGCTGTGTGGTCCCATGGTGTTTATACTTGTGTACTATTGTTTGTACAGATGAACGTCTTACCTTCAGGCGTTTGGAAATTGCTCCCAAGGATGAACCAGACTTGTGGAGGTCTACAATTTTTCTGAGGTCTTGGCTGATTTCTTTTGATTTTCCCATGGACAGGACCAAATCACCTCATGCAGCCTGGCAACAAGTAACCTTGGCTTGTGCGAGCATTTGGCTTGTGCGAGCCGGAACGGCTCATAGGAGCAGGAGCCCATCTCCTGTTTCTGTAGTGAGGCAGCTTGATGTAGCCTACAAGTACACCCCCTGGACAGGACGCTAGTCTATTGCAGCACCTTACCCACAATCTATCTCCTTAATGCTGAGTGTCAAGCAGAGATGCACCGGGTACCATTTTTAGAGTCTATGGTATATCCCGGCCGGGGACGAACTCTCAACCTTCCAAGCTCAGGGCGGACACTCAAATCATGAGGCCACTGAGTTGGTCAACCTGGCAACAAGGGCGCAGACAATTTTTTTGCGGTTGTCTTCAGCTTCTGGAGCATTGACAAACAGCTGGTGATCTCGTTAAATATAAATTGCATTTGTCAAATATATTTAATAACGTGCATCGAATTTGAAAGAGATGTTCATTCTCTGTTGGGGGAAATGATTGAAAAAATGTCAACTTTGCTTTCATGTAATAGTACGCAGTCGTTAGTATTAGACTGAACATGGCTGGTTAGCTACCTAGCCATGTGGCACCAAAGACTGCAAATGTCTCTAATTTTATCTACATAAAACACCTCAGCATCGTTTCTGTCCTTTGTCAATGGTTTTCTGTGTATAACAACTTCACCCTTTCAAGTATTGCTCTTTGATTGAAAAGGTAAATAGCCTTTGTGGATAACGACCATTTGCTAGTATAAATACGCTAGCTAGCTAACCATAAATGTTCATAAATGTTAAATGTTTAAGGTTAAAAAATATACTATATTTTTTCATGAATTTTGCTCAACAGAGAATTAACATGTCTTTAAAATAATATTTTTTTAAATTCATTTTGACAAATTTAATTCATACAGTGCATTCGGAAAGTATTCAGACCCCTTCCCTTTTTCCACATTTTGTTATGTTCCAGTCTTATTCTAAAATGGATTAAATAAAAACATTTCCTCATCAATCTACACACAATACCCCATAATGACAAAGTGAAAATTTGGTTTTTAGAAGTTGTTGCAAATTTATTTTAAAAAACGAAAATATATTATTTACATAAGTATTCAGACCCTTTGCTATGAGACTCGAAATTGAGCTCAGGTGCATCCTATTTCCACTGATCATCTTTGAGACGATTCTACAACTTGATTGGAGTCCACCTGTGGTAAATTCAATTGATTGGACATGATTTGGAAAGCCATAAGCTCCCACAGTTGACAGTGCATGTCAGAGCAAAAACCAAGCCAGGAGGTTGAAGAAATTGTCCGTAGAGCTCCGAGACAGGATTGTGTCGAGCCACAGACCTGGGGAAGGTTACCAAAAAATGTCTGTAGCATTGAAGGTTCCCAAGAACACAGTGGCCTCCATCAATCTTAAATGGAAGAAGTTTGGAACCACCAAGACTCTTCCTAGAGCTGGCTGCCCGGCTAAACTGAGAAGGGCCTTGGTCAGGGAGATGACCAAGAACCAGATGGTCACTTTGACAGAGCTCCAAAGTGTCTCTGTGGAGATGGGAGAAACTTCCAGAAGGACAACCATCTCTGCAGCATTCCACCAATCAGACCTTTGTAGAGTGGCCAGACGGAAGCCACCCCTCAGTAAAAGCCACATGACAGCCCGCTGGGAGTTTTCCAAAAGGACCATGAGAAACAAGACTCTTATAGACTGAATGCTAAGCGTCACGTCTGGAGGAAACCTGGCACCATCCCTACGGTGAAGCACGGTGGTGGCAGTATCATGCTGTGGGGATTCCTTTCAGTGAAAGGGACTGGGAGACTAGTCAGGATCGAGGGAAAACATTTACGGAGAAAAGTACAGAGAGATCCTTGATGAAAACCTGCTCCAGAGTGCTCAGGACCTCAGACTGGGGCGAAGGTTCACCTTCCAACAGAACAACTATTCTAAGCACACAGCCAAGACAATGCAGGAGTGGCTTCGGGACAAGCCTCTGAATGTCCTTGAGTGGCCCAGGCAGAGCCCGGACTTGAACCCGATCGAACATCTCTGGAGAGACCTGAAAATAGCTGTGCAGCGACGCTCCCCATCCAACCTGACAGAGCTTGAGAGGATCTGCAGAGAAGAATGGGAGAAACTCCCCAAATATAGGTGTGCCAAGCTTGTAGCGTCATACCCAAGAAGACTCGAGGCTGTAATCGCTGCCAAAGGTGCTTCAACAAAGTACTGAGTAAAGGGTCTGAATACTTATGTAAATGTGATATTTCATTTATTTATTTAAGGCTGTAACATAACAAAATGTGGAAAAATTCAAGGGGTCTGAATACTTTCCGAATGCCCTGTATTTAACAATGATTTTGCTTGTCAAAGAAAAACAATCGCATTCGATCAGAAATTGGGTCAAGTGGTCAGGGCTACATAAGGTTAATAAAATGGCTCAAGTACAACAGGAAGCAATGCCTAACCCCTGAGTTGCTTCAGAACCAGAAGGATGACTTCCTGTGTGGAATGGTGGTAGACTTCAGGAAACAGCAGAGGGAGCAGAGGGAGCACGCCCCTCTATCACTGTGTCATCTTTGTCTACTCTCTGTCCCTAGATGACCTGATAACCCTAAAAGGGGAAACGCGCGCGCGCACACACACACACACACACACACACACACACACACACACACACACACACACACACACACACACACACACACACACACACACACACACAAAGAGGGAAAATGCGCAGAGAGAGACACAATGGTTTTAACCAATCACACAACTCCCTGCCCTCCAGCCCCCACACACCAACAATAAGGCCTTTGTGTCAGGCAGCACTCCTCTCTCTCTCTCTCTCTGACAAACACACACACCAGCATCTTGCAGTGAAGGAAACACCATTTCTGGACACAGGACTGGTCTTCTGTGTGTGAGAGAGTGCATGTGGGTGCTTGCCTTTGTGTGTATGTCCACCTGGGCACATGACTGCAGCTGCCCCTTCTTTCCCCCTCCCCCATCTCGTTTTCTCCTACTCTCACCCTCTCTCTCTCTCTGTAGGTGAGAGGTCACGCACAGCAACATTCCACACTGAGAACGACAGAGCAGTGAAGAGAACAGAGAAGAGAAAAGAGACAGAGCACTACAGAAGAGAGAAATTATGGGTTCTCATACTGCCACAGAGCCACCAACACACGCTGAGCTGTGTATGTGTGTACCACTAGAGAAGACCCTTGTGACTGTAGTCATAAAACAGATGTTTGTTTGTTCTAAGACAGACTGACTTACAGACTAACTGACAGAAAAGAAAGATGGAAAGAACGAGAGAGGAAGGAAAGAAAGAAGAGAGAGGAACATACAGTAAATAAAAACAGAGAGGTGGAACGAGAGAGGGGGAGAGAGTGGAGGGAAAGGTAGCAGTTTGGGGACAGGTTCAAGGGCTGATAGTGCAGTGTTGAAAGCAGATCTTCCCACCACACACACACACTCTGACATGCGGGCTCTAGAGGACAGCTGATGGGGAGATCTCGTTTCACTGACAAACACACTTAAGCTTCAAGTGAGAAACAGTGAAAACCAATACTCTACCGCGCTGCCTCCTCTCTGCCCCTTTCCATGTCTCCCCTCTCCCTGCCCTACCTCACCCTCTGCACCTCCGCCCATCTCCCTAATTCCCAAGTCTCCACTTCCCTTCCCCACATCTCCCCTGCCTCTCCAGGGTAGACCAGATCCCCCCCGACGCGCACACACACAGGTTACTCAACCAGAGGACTGATCCCAAATGTCCCCCCTAAATCGGCACTAACACACAATAATCGACTCAGTCTCTGTGCTGTAGGTAGCCTTACCCACACCTAACTGTCTCTGTGCTGTAGGTAGTCTTACCCACACCTAACTGTCTCTGTGCTGTAGGTAGTCTTACCCACACCTAACTGTCTCTGTGCTGTAGGTAGTCTTACCCACACCTAACTGTCTCTGTGCTGTATGTAGCCTTACCCACACCTAACTGTCTCTGTGCTGTAGGTAGTCTTACCCACACCTAACTGTCTCTGTGCTGTAGGTAGTCTTACCCACACCTAACTGTCTCTGTGCTGTATGTAGCCTTACCCACACCTAACTGTCTCTGTGCTGTAGGTAGTCTTACCCACACCTAACTGTCTCTGTGCTGTATGTAGTCTTACCCACACCTAACTGTCTCTGTGCTGTAGGTAGTCTTACCCACACCTAACTGTCTCTGTGCTGTAGCCATGAAGCTTGTTAGCTGAGGCACCTTCAACAAGTGTGCCAGAACAATGCTACCATTTCCATAGCGAGGTCAGAGGTGAGCAGTCACCATACAGCAGAGACGATGTGTTAGGGGGCTAGAGTTTCACATTCTGTCACCAGCAAAACGCACACACAGAGCTGGCCAAGAAAAACACACACACACACACACACACACACACACACACACACACACACACACACACACACACACACACACACACACACACACACACACACACACTAGGGCTGGGACAATACCAGTATCACAATCAGGGCTGGGAATTGCCAGGGACTGCGATTGTATTGCGATTTGATGTTCCAAACATATTGGTCACTATACACAGAGTGTACAAAAACATGCTCTTTCCATGACATAGACTATCCAGGTGAAAGCGCTGATCCCTTATTGATGTCACTTCAAATCAGTTTAGATGAAAGGGAGGAGACAGGTTAAAGAAGGATTTTTAAGCCTTGAGACATGGATTGTGTATGTGTACCATTCAGAAGGTAAATGGGCAAGACAAAGATTTAAGTGCCTTTGACCGGGGTATGGTAGTAGATGCCAGGCGCACCGGTTTGAGTGTGTCAACAACTGCAGCGCCGCTGGGTTTTTCACGCTTAACAGTTTCCCGTGTGTATCAAGAATGGTCCACCACCCAAAGGACATCCAGCCAACTTGACGCAACTGTGGGAAGCATTGGAGTCAACATGGGCCAGCATCCCTGTGGAACGCTTTTGAACATCCTTGTAAAGTCCATGCCCTGACGAATTGAGGCTATTCTGAGCGCAAAAGGGGGTGCAACTCAATATTAGGAAGGTGTTCCTAATGTTTTGTACACTCCGTAGGTCTGCTGCAGAGAGAAAACAGAGAGCATGAGAAAACTAGTTTTGATCAGTCAGGGAAATAAAAGTGCTGAAAACATGTTGTCTCACTATGTAAAAGGAAGATGGAGAACAAGCTATAGGATGAAACAGCCTGGAGTGTGGGGTTTTGGCGCAGGTACAGCCGACTAGCGCTAGCTAACACTACCTACAGTATTTCTTTAGATCTTTTTTTTTACAAATAGATCATTGGAGTCAAATATCGTTACAATATCGTCCAAAAATATTATTGCGATATGTAACTGTATCGATTTCCCCCCCCATCACTAATCGCGATACTCATTAATATTGTGGCAAGGAAACAAAACACAAAGCAGGTTTAACTTCGGAAAACCTGCCCTAATGTTGGAAACAAACATCATTGTTGTCATCAAGTCACATTTGTTTATTCTCCAAGCTATATCACACAATATTTGGCATACAGCAGGTTTTTAAAGGACCAAAGAGTTTTGTCTGCTTTGTGTTTTTCTTTTCTTTATTTGCCATGGCAAAAATATTGCCTAACTGGTATCATCACAGCCCTAATACACATAGTCCATCCCTCAGGGCAAGACAGCTGAGGGAGTGGACGCCAGGCCAGACTGCTGTTGTCTCAACCCTGACTCCTTCACATAAAGACACACTATTGGTCTAGTCAACATTCCCCAGCCTGCTCTTGTCTCTGCGACCCCAGAAGGTCAGGCAGGGTCAGAGTTCACCTCGCCTCGCCTCTGTGCAGCCAGCCTACCAGTGTGTGTGTGTGGGGGGGGGGGGGGGGGGTGTGACCTTGCAGTCGTTCCTTCCATTTGAGGTTATGCACTGCAGCATCAGCAGTTCGGATTAGGAAGCAGAAGCGTTTGTGTTTGTATGTGTGTGTGTGTGCGTGCGTGTATAAAACGTTGTTTTGGCCATTTTGCACGGTCATACATCCCCTCAGAAGAGCAGGGAAGTGTGTGTGTGAGGTAGAGGGGGGTGGGGTAAACACAGATGGACAGCTGGTGTTTCTCTGATGGTAAATCACTCAGACACCCCCCCCGAAACACACACACAACTCTGGCCCCACCCCCCTCCCTCACACAGAGAAGTGCTCCTCTATATCAGGGATCATCAACTAGATTCAGCTGCGGGCCAATTTTTCTTGAGCGGATGGTAAGGGGCTGGAACCTAATTACAAATAATTTGTCAATCGCAAATTGACCGCAAGAAGGACAAACAGATATAACATTTGACTTAAACATAATAATTTCAAACTCTGCTTACATTTGTATATGATCACATACACTACATGATCAAAAGTATGTGGACACCTGCTCCTCCAACATCTCATTCCAACCAAAATGATGTCCATTAATATTGAGTTGGTCCCCCCTTTGCTGCTACACCAGCCTCCATTGTTCTGGGAAGGCTTTCCAATATATGTTGGAACATTGCTATGGGGACTTGCTTCCATTCAGCCACGAGCATTAGTGAGGTCGGGCACTGATGTTGGGTGACTAGACCTGGCTCGCAGTCGGTGTTCCAATTCATCCCAAAGTTGTTTGATGGGGTTGAGGTCAGGGCTCTGTGCAGGCTAATAAAGTTCTTGCACACCGATCGCAAAACAAACCATTTCTGTATGGACCTCAATTTGTGCATGGGGGCATTGTCGTGCTGAAACAGGAAAAGGCCTTTCCCAAACTGTTGCCACAAGGTTGGAAGCACAGAATCATCTAGAATGTCATTGTATGGTGTACCGTTAAGATTCCCCTTCACTGGAACTAAGGGGCCTAGCCCAAACCATGAAAAACAGCCCCAGACCATTATTCAACTTTACAGTTGGCACTTTTCATTGGGGCAGGTAGTGTTATTAGGGAAATCCGCCAAACCTAGATTCGTCTGTCGAACTGCCAGATGGTGAAGAGTGATTCATCACTCCAGAGAACACATTTCCAGAGTCTAATGGCAGCAGGCTTTACACCACTAGAGCCGATGCTTGGCATTGCGCATGGTGATCCTAGGCTTGTGTTCGGCTGCTCGGCCATTGAAACCTATTTCATGAAGCTCCCGACAAAAAGTTATTGTGCTGACGTTGCTTCCAGTGGCAGTCTGTAACTCGGTTGTGAGTGTTGCAACCGAGGACAGACGATCTTACACGATACGTGCTTCAGCACTCAGTGGTCTTGTTCTGTGAGCTCGTGTGGCCTACCACTTTGCGGCTGAGCCGTAGTTGCTCTAGTCGTTTCCACATCCCAGTAACAGCACTTACAGTTGAACAGGGCAGCTCTAGCAGGGCAGAAATTTGACGAAATGACATGTTGGAAAGGTGGCATCCTATGATGGTGCCACGTTGAAAGTTACTGAGCTCTTCATTAAGGTCTTTCTACTGCCACTGTTTGTCTATGGAGATTGCATGGCTGTGTGCTTGATCTGTCAGCAACGGGTAGAGCTGAAATAACCGAATCAACTCATTTGAGGGGGTGTACACATACTTTTGTATATATAGTGTATACTGTATCTCTCTTTTATGTGTGGGAATACTTTGGAACAGATTTCCAACATTAAAATCACTTGGAGCTGATTTGCTGGTGTCTAAAACATCAAAACATTTAGTTTTGATGTCAGAAGTTTACATACACCTTAGCCAAATACATTTAAACTCAGTCTTTCACAATTCCTGACATTTAATCCTAGTAGAAATTCCCTGTTTTGGGTCAGTTAGGATCACCACTTTATTTTAAGAATGTGAAATGTCAGAATAATAGTAGAGAGAATTATTTACTTCAGCTTTTATTTCTTTTAGCATATTCCCAGTGGGTCAGAAGTTTACATACAGTCAATTAGTATTTGGTAGCATTGCCTTTAAATTGTTTAACTTGGGTCAAATGTTTCAGGTAGCCTTCCACAAGCTTCCCACAATAAGTTGGGTGAATTTTGGCCCATTCCTCCTGACAGAGCTGGTGTAACTGAGTCAGGTTTGTAGGCCTCAGTTCTGCTCACAAATTTTCAATGGGATTGAGGTCAGGGCTTTTGATGGCCACTCCAATACCTTGACTTTGTTGTCCTTAAGCCATTTTGCCACAACTTTGGAAGTATGCTTGGGGTCATTGTCCATTTGGAAGACCCATTTGCGACCAGTCTTTAACCTCCTGACTGATGTCTTGAGATGTTGCTTCAATATATCCACATACTTTCCTGCTTCATGATCCCATCTATTTTGTGAAGTGCACCAGACCCTCCTGCACCAAAGCACCCCCACAACATGATGCTACCACCCCCGTGCTTCACGGTTGGGATGGTGTTCTGCGGCTTGCAAGCATCCCCTTTTTTCCTCCAAACATAACAATGGTCATTATGGGCAAACAGTTCTATTTTTGTTTCATCAGACCAGAGGACATTTCTCCAAAAAGTACAATCTTTGTCCCCATGTGCAGTTGCAAACCGTAGTCTGGCTTTTTTTATGACGGTTTTGGAGCAGTGGCTTCTTCCTTGCTGAGCGGCCTTTCAGGTTATGTCGATATAGGACTCGTTTTACTGTGGATATAGTTTCCTCCAGCATCTTCACAAGGTTCTTTGCTGTTGTTCTGGGATTGATTTGCACTTTTCGCACAAAAGTACGCTCATCTCTAGGAGACAGAACGCGTCTCCTTCCTGAGGGGTATGATGGCTGCGTGGTCCCATGGTGTTTATACTTGCGTACTATTGTTTGTTCAGATGAACGTGGTACTTTCAGGTGTTTGGAAATTGCTCCCAAGGATGAACCAGACTTGTGGAGGTCTACAATATTTCTGAGGTCTTGGCTGATTTCTTTTGATTTTCCCATGATGTCAAGCAAAGAGGCACTGTGTTTGAAGGTAGGCCTTGAAATACATCCACAGGTACACCTACAATTGACTCAAATTATGTCAATTAGCCTATCAGAAGCTTCTAAAGCCATGACATCATTTTCTGGAATTTTCCAAGCTGTTTAAAGGCACAGTCAACTTAGTGTATGTAATTGTGATACAGTGAATGATAAGTGAAATAATCTGTCTGTAAACAATTGTTGGGAAAATTACTTGTGTCATGCACAAAGTATATGTACTAACCGACTTGCCAAAACTATAGTTTGTGAACAAGAAGTTTGTGGAGTGGTTGAAAAACAAGTTTTAATGACTCCAACCTAAGTGTATGTAAACTTCCGACTTCAAATGCATATTTTATTTGGTCAGAAAACTTGGGGGGCCAAATAAAATCACCGCCTACAGTTGGGGAACCCTGGTCTACAGGCTAGAACACATGAAGAGACCGGCCGGTACACAGGTTTGACCGTTGGCAGAAATGTTTGCTAAACGTGGGTGTGACCAATAAAATATGATTTGATTTGATAAAAGACAGGCTGGAAAACACTGCCCAGGGTACAGCCAATAGCTCATTTACATTTCTTAAGTAACACACACAGCTTTTATGAACTCATCAAATCCCTCAGGTCACCAACCGCCACCCAAGCCTGGGATAAATTCACACATCAAAAGGCACAACACACACACACACACACACACACACACACACACACAGTGCTCAGGGGACCACCAAGCATAGAGGCTGCCGAGGCGAGATAAGTGTTTATGTCCAAAGCCAGGACACACTTAGGCACTCAAAATACACACACACAAGGAGAGAGAGAGAGACACACACACACACACACACACACACACACACACAAAGACAGACTGGACTGCTTTAACAGCTTATCCTTATCTCTGTCCACAGATAGTGAGATGGATTAACAGCTAAATCTGGCACACACACTCTGACCACAATCCCGGCTCTGTGTGTGTGTGTTGGACTGCTAACTGAATGTGTCAGGGAGAGTGATGCAGGGGTTGACCCAAGGTTCATTATACCAGAACACACACATTCCTCTTCCACTACTAACACACACACACCATTTACTGGTTTGTGTGACAGAACATACACCACATCACTTACTGTGCACTGTGATGACTGTGTATCTGATAATAATTATTTCTCTCTCCTCCCCCCTACCCTCCCCCCCATACACACCTCCCGCCCTGAAGGGGCCCCTTAACCAGGTTCTCCATATGCCCGTCTCCCCCCTCGCTCTATGGCTCACGTTCTGGCCTCTCCTCTACTCTCTGTCACCATCTGCCACTTCACAACAGAGAGATGAAAGAGAGAGACAGGGAAAGATATAAAGAGAGAGGTAGTTGGAGAGATAGAGACACAGAGAGAGAAAGAAAGAAAGAGGGAGGGAGGGAGGGAGGGAGAGAGAGAAAGAGAGAGGGCAGCCCCAAACTGCCTCTCTTACACACACACACACAGGACCAGTCTCTATTACACTGATAGCTAATAGCTGAATGGAGGGATAGAGGAGAAAGGAGAATAGGAAAAAGAGAGAGAAGGGAAGGGAGAAATAGTGGAATAGACTAGAGGTAAGGAGAGAGAGAGGGGGAGAAGATGACAACAACCCACCGCAACCCAGTTAGTGAGCATGCTCACTCCTGTCCCTGACACCACGGCAGCAACTTCCAATCTTAGCAGAGAGACAGACAGGATGAGAGGGAGATCGCTCTGGATCAGAGGGTCAAAGTGCAAGTTTGCTCTAAACACACACACACACACACTGCAAACACTACACCCCTAGGGACCTGAACAGACATCACACAGAGCACTACTGTGACACAAAACTGTAAAGGTGGCTGTGTGAGAGAGGAGGAGGGTTAGAGAGACAGCAGAGGCCACGTGCTGATTTCATTAGAGGAGAGACGGAGGAGAGAGAGAGACAAATGGAGAGCAGAGGCCAGCTGTCAGTGGTTGATGTCAGCTCTATTCAAAATCAAATGTTATTGGTCACATACACATATTTAGCAGATGTTATTGCGGGTGTAGCGAAATGCTTGTGTTCCTGGCTCCAACAGTGCAGTAAAATCTAACAATTCACAACAATACACACAAATCTAAAAGTAAAAGAATGGAATTAAGAAATATATAAATATTAGGACGAGCAATGTCAGTGTGGAATTGACTAAAATACAGTAGAATAGACTACAGTATATACATATGAGATGAGTAAAGCAGTATGTAAACATTATTAAAGTGACTAGTGTTCCATTATTTGAAGTGGCCAGTGATTCCATGTCTATGTACATAGGGCAGCAGCCTCTAAGGTGCAGGGTTGAGTAACCGGGTGGTAGCCGGCTAGTGATGGCTATTTAACAGTCTGATGGCCTTGATATAGAAGCTGTTTTTCAGTCTCTCGGTCCCAGCTTTGATGCACCTGTACTGACCTCGCCTTCTGGATGGTAGCGGGGTAAACAGGACGTGGCTCGGGTGATTGATGTCCTTGATGATCTTTTTGGCCTCCCTGTGACATCGGATGCTGTAGGTGTCCTGGAGGGAAGGCAGTGTGCCCTCAGTGATGCGTTGGGCAGACCGCACCACCCTCTGGAGAGCCCTGCGGTTGTGGGCGGTGCAGTTGCTGTACCAGGCAGTGATACAGCTCGATGGGATGCTCTCAATTGTGCATCTGTAAAAGTTTGTGAGGGTCTTACGGGCCAAACCAAATTTCTTCAGTTGAGGCGCTGTTGCACCTTCTTCACCACACTGCCTGTGTGGGTGGACCATTTCAGATCGTCAGTGATGTGTACGCCGAGGAACTTGAAGCTTTCCACCTTCTCCACTGCGGTCCCGTCAATATGGATAGGGGTGTGCACCCTCTGCTGTTTCCTGAAGTCCACGATCAGTTCCTTTGTTTTGTTGACGTTGAGGTTATTTTCCTGGCACCACTCTGCCAGGGCCCTCTCCTCCTCCCTGTAGGCTGTCTCGTCATCGTTGGTAATCAGGCCTACTATGGTTGTGTCGTCTGCAAACTTGATGATTGAGTTGGAGGCGTGTGTGGCCATGGGTGAACAGGGAGTACAGGAGAGGGCTGAGTACACACCCTTGTGGAGCCCCTGTGTTGAGGATCAGCCTGTGTGTGTGTGTGTGTGTGTGTGTGTGTGTGTGTGTGTGTGTGTGTGTGTGTGTGTGTGTGTGTGTGTGCGTGTGCGTGTGCGTGTGTGTGTGTGTGTGCGTGTGCGTGTGTGTGTGTGCCCCTGAATGACCGGTTTCAATTACATATAAACTTCGATCCTATGTATTGTAACCAAGGAAGCAAAGGAGCTACTGAGAGAGAGCTGAGAGCGAGAGGGAGAGATATACCGATTACCTAAGATCCATTCACTTCTGTACTAGTACACACACACACACACTCAATACTGCTCACATAATGAGATGCTTGGGTACAAGATGGCTGCTCTCCAGGGAAAAGAGCGAGTCAGTGAGGTGCTGGGTGTATGAAAGGAACACACACACACACACACACACACACACACACACACACACACACACACACACACACACACACACACACACACACACACACACACACACACACACACACACACACACACACACACACACACACACACACACACACACACACACAGCAAGCTGCATAGTGTATGAGAAGAGCTGAGCACACCGCAAGTCAACACAGGTTAATGACTCTAGAAGAGACTGCCACACACACACACACAAAAATGTATTTATACACACACTGTCAGAAAACCCAGAAAACCCAAACCCATTAGGTGGTGTTGTAGGGGGGTGATGGTATCTCATTTAAACAGCAATACTGGTCTTTCTATCAATTACTTACTCCTCAAACTTTCGGTCTATGGAAGTTTGTTAAGACATGGACAATCAACCCAGAATATATCTATCTATATACACCCACAATAAGACTCAAATCATGGACACTCTTACTGACAGTTGTGGCTGCTTTGCATGATGTATTGTTGTCTTTACCTGCTTGCCCTTCGTGCTGTTGTCTGTGCCCAATAATGTTTGTACCATGTTTTGTGCTGCCACCATGTTGTTGTCATGTTGTGTTGCTACCATGCTGTGTTGTCCTGTGTTGCTGCCTTAGGTCTCTCTTTATGTAGTGTTGTGTTCTCTCTTGTCATGATGTGTGTTTTGTCCTATATTTTTAATCCCAGCCCCTGTCCCTACAGGAGGCCATCATTGTAAATAAGAATTTGTTCTTAACTGACTTGCCTAGTTAAATAAAAAATAACAATAGCTATACAATCAGGACATATCCATCAACATAAACTTACCTTCTCAGTTGCTATAGGCAACAGCAGACGAGAGCCAAATTCATCACACAAGAAAAACCTCAAACAGTCAATCCAACACAGCTAACGTTTAAAGGACATTTACAGTACAACTATTCAACAACATATTTTAAACTATGTTTAACTATCAGAATCTGATCTGATCAATAAGGATGGGATCTCTCCTTACAAGCACAATTTGATAAGCATCTAGATACATGGGCTCCGATACGATGCAGGAATGAGACTTTTAGTTCGAAACGATTCGATTAGTGGAACGAACCGATGTGATTAGGTTCAATTCGATATGATATGTTTTTCATAACTGAGTAAAATTTCAGGTCTGCTGAGCACAAACTTGAACGTTGTGAAAATTCTGTGTACCTTCCGGCACGCGTTTACTGTGAACACGGAGGTTTTACCCGCTTTAAGTCAGTTTTAACAGTAGTCAAGTAGGCTACTATTTGATCAAAATGTAGACCTACCAGTGGCCTACCATCAAAAACAATGGAGAAAATGCATCCCATAATATTTTAACATGGAAATAGCTGTTCTATCATTCAGCCTACAGTAGCAGCCAATGTGTGGTGTTCAATATAGGCCTACATTCCATGAGACCTTTGAAAAAGCATGCAGGGCTTGGCATTAACCTGTTCATCCACATGTCCTTCAGACAAGGTGACTGAAAATGTTGTTGTGTTGTTTGATGCAAGAAACTACTTCACAAAATAAAATGCATCATTATTACCATCAGACAAATTACATTACCCTCTGCATATTGACTACTTAGCTTATTCAAGCCTGTCTCAAAAGACAAAAAAATAGTTATTTGTCTGACTCACTTTTCAAAGATGTCTAGAAATGTAGTAAGCAATCACTCCCCCATTGCTGACAACAAATGATCTATAACTGGGCTAATAACTCTCTAACTAGCAAAGGATATGAACAAATGTACACGTCACGACATGTTGCTCTCGCTTTGATCTTAAAACAAGCGCATCTACTCACGACCGCTCATGCTGTAAAAACAGTCCACAGACCTCATATATGGCAATGGTCTATTTGCATATAGGCCTACTACAGCTCTGATTGGTTATGGCGTACCGGTCTGAGTAGCGTATGGGCCTCAGTCGTGCCTGTCAATGTAATAGAATCCTACCTCAAAGCGTTCTGCCTACAACAAAATCTATTGCATACTTAGTTTTGCATACTAAGTCTTGCATAGCTCGTTTTGTTTCGGTATGTGGCATTGAAAGTGGCTAATATTGCAGTGAATCGATCACATTTCCCACAGTAAAGGGAAACGTAACTAACGGGGAAAACTCTAAAAATGTAAGTGAAGTTCATATTGCTGATATTTCTTCTGCGTGGCAGTCACGCAGCTTAGAGGGAACATTGTATAGCAGATTAAAATGAAGAGTCTTGGTGTTCTTGGGGACCTTCAATGCTGCAGAAATGTTCTGGTACCCTTCCCCTCGACACAATCCTGTCTCGGAGCTCTACGGACATTTCCTTCGACCTCATGGCTTGGTTTGTGTTCTGACATGCACTGTCAACTGTGGGACCTTATATAGACAGGTGTGTGCCTTTCCAAATCATGTCCAATCAATTGAATTTGCCACTCGAATCAAGTTGTAGAAACATCTCAAGGATGATCAATGGAAACAGGATGCACTTTAGCTCAATTTCAAATCTCATAGCAAAGGGTCTGAATATTTCTGTAAATAAGGTATTGTTTTATATTTTTTATGAAATTGCAAAATCAAAAAAACTGTTTTTGCTTTGTCATTATGTGGTATTGTGTGTAGATTGCTGAGGAAAATGTTTTATTTCATCCATTTTAAAATAAGGCTGTAACGTAACAAAATGTGGAAAAGGTCAAGAGGTCTACTTGTGTTCTGACTACCTAACAACTCAGTAAGTGGATGGAGTGGGAGTGATTTAATATTGCCAAAGCTATTTTACAAACGTCTGAATGCTGAAGTTGCCACGCAGATGTAGCCTACGTATATTAGAACAGAGATAGGGTAGCCCTACCTCTCGTTGGCGCGAGCAGCTGCGTCTCCTGCACGGTGCGCACAGTTATTATCTGATTTGTAGATCAATGTTATATGCAGTTACATGCATAAACGTTTGATATCCTGAAGGAGAGGATGCATCAACTCAGTCACAACAGATGAGGTATTTTCAGAATAAGGCAGAAAAAAATAAGATTAAAAAACATCAGTGAACTTGAGATTAGTAACGTTTGAGTCTGTTTCCTTACCGATGCACGCTTCATTTGGATTGGTTTGGATTCCCTTGGACCGATGCACTTGCATCTTAAACATTTGAACATCTTAAACATTTGATGCGTATCCGTGAATTGTTACATCCCTACTGATCATCTCTTTGGGCAACACAACCAAACAATCAGCTCTAAAATGCTAACTAACATTTCAAAATGCTTCAGCATCATTTAAAGCTACATTAGCAACAGTGTATTCATACCAGTAACGTATCTAAAAGGCATCCTTACCCTCTTCCTAGGGGGTCCCTTGTCCTGTGCTGCACGGCCCCCTAGCCGGCCCCCTCGGCCCTCCCCTGAGGGGGGCCTGATGGTCATCCGGATCTCCGGGGGACAGATGTAGTTCTCCAGACTCTTGGGGGGCTTCTTGGTGCGTTTGGTGGTCTGGATCTTCAGCTTCAGACTCCCCTCCTGGAAGCTGGCTTCTTTAATGGAGAACTCCTGCTCCTCTAGCCCCTCCCCTTCCCCCTGGGACCCCCAGCGCTCACCCATCACATCACCAATGACCTCATCACCCCGCAACGCAGGCCCCAGACCCGCCCTTTCCTCTTCTTGCTCTTCAGGCTCAGCCCTTCCACCTCCTAATTCCACCTCCTTAGGTCGGGCTGAGCTAACCAGATCCCTAGACTCCATCCACGCTCCCGCCAGAACCAGTCAGGATCCAGAGAGCAGCGGCAGCTAGCCAATAGGTTTGCAGAGAGTGGCTGTCCGTCAGAGTGGGTTGCCTTAGGAACGTTAGCTACTGCTTCTGGATTGGTTCTCCCACAGGAACACATGTAATCCAACAAGGCCAAACTACAGAGAGAGGAGAGGAGAGAGAGAAATTACTATCAAAACTTTGAAACATACAATTTGTAGTGACAGTAAAGGTTTTGTCCAAAACGTGTGTGTGTTTTTGCAAAACGAGTCCAAAACGTGTACACGTCCGCACAGCAGTGTTTTAGAAAATTGAACTGTTGGCTTTTTTTAATACTTTTGGAATTCACAGTGCAGCTCAAGCAACTTCTCCAAATGTCAACACATTCAAATGAATACAGGACGTGCACGCAGATCTGCGTTGGTTTGGAATTTTGGGGAGGTGAGCGGTCGGCTGTGCATCCCCCGTGGACGGTGGTCTCAGAGCCTCATAGCTATGTCACAATGGGCCGCCGGACTATCGCGGCTCTGCGTTTGTGGACTCTGAATTACGCTTTAGTGTCTCAGAGTTTAAGACTGGTGCATGAGCAGGCAGAGAGCTGTGCAGGCATGCCATACACACTCATTTGCATTTTACACTGTGTAAACAACATTTCACACACACACACACACACACACACACACACACACACACACACACACACACACACACACACACACACACACACACACACACACACACACACACACACACATTTTTTCTCTCTTTCTCCCCACCCTCTCTTTCTCTCTCCTTCGCTTTCTCAATGTAAAATGAAGACATTCCTCTCCAGCTCTCTAAAGGGAGGGTGAAGCTAGCCTGAGGACACAAGAACAAAAACTGCAGATTGAGATGAAAAGGCTGACGGCTCTTTTTTATTTTCTCCTTCAGCAGAGGGAGGGAATTGCGTAGACTGAGAGGGAGAGGGGGAAGGTACATTATTTTTCCAGATGTGGTTTACGAGCTGATCTCAAAAAACTGCGTCTGACCTGTTTCACACACACACACACACACACACAGTCTTGCATTTCTAACCAATTTAGGACTCCTCACATTTACATACCTTTTTAGGACCCTGCTTTCCAGACATCATAGAAGCACAGAAATTACACTCATGAGCTAGAAAAAAAATCTAATATGAGGAAATCACCGAAAGTTGCTGACTTCTTGAAAAAAGATCACTTGTAATTTTACCACCTACTTGAGACCGCACATTGCAAATCAAATCAAATCAAATTGGTCAAATACACATGGTTAGCAGACGTTAATGCGAGTGTAGCGCATTGCTTGTGCTTCTAGTTCCGACCGTGCAGTAATATCTAACAAGTAATGTAACAATTTCACAACAACTACCTTTTACACACAAGTGTAAAGGAATGAATACGAATATGTGCATATAAATATATGAATGAGCGATGGCCGAACGGCATAGGCAAGATGCAGTAGATGGTATAGAGTACAGTATATACATATGAGATGAGTAATGCAGGGTATGTAAACATTATATAAAGTGGCATTGTTTAAAGTGACTAGTGATACATTTATTACATCGATATTTGATGCATTCATTCTATTTTATGACTGAAAATATTGCATGTAGAATGCCACAATGATGCAACACGGATGGCAACTCAACGGCTGTAGTGTAGTTCTACTGTAGTGTAGTTCTACTGTAGTGTAGTTCTACTGTAGTGTAGTTCTACTGTAAAGTATTTAAACTGGAACAACCATTTCAGTAATGGAGTCATTATATCCAAGTAACAGATTAATAGTTTAGAAAAATGTATTTTATTTTTCTGTAACATTCAAAGTCAGCAGGCTTTGTATTCTTGAGACCTTAGTCACTCCAAAAGTGAACAACCCACCTGGGAAAACTTCCCCCAAACAGAGTGAGATGGAGGACATTCATCAACTGCCTATGAGCTTAAGTCAAGTAAGTCCCATTAAATCCTCAGAGGTACACCAAGATAGAAGCATCTTATACACTTATTATCTCTGATCTGCAACTATTTTGTTGTGTACATAGAACTTTACTGCTCTCCAGTCCCTGTTTACTAGCGCTTGGCCAGAAGCAGCAATGCATTTCTCACAGTCTTGTTTTCCAGGCGTTTTTCCCATTCGGATAAAATTCATCAAGGAATCTTCAACTGCATCCACCTCTATTGTCGACCAAAACCTTTTTGTTCCTTTGGCACCTTTGGAAAGAGATGACATTATGAATGACTACATTAAATAAAGGTTGAGTACAATACAGTATGTGTTCATCTCTGTATTAACTCTACCAGGTTGCAGCTGTATCTGCAGAGAGTGTTGAGGTTAAACTAACAATCCCAACTAAATAACTACATAGAGAAGGATGTGAGAGAAGAATGTGCAATGCTGACATCAAGGCAGAGTCAATCTGTATGAAATCTAAGCCCATCAAAAGGTTTGCAATGTAATCCTTCTAATAAAAGCAATACTTATTAAATTAAGTTCCCTCACCCAGGAAAAACAATGTAAAGTGTGGTAATCCTTCTGTGTTATCATCTATCCTGACACACTAGTTCAGATCTAACGTCTTGACTTGTGTCCAATCCAAACTGAACCGTTCTGTGCTGGCATGGTTGGAAATACACTAACTGATGAAAACAGGATTGATCTGGACCAGCACAGTACCATAAGCTGACACTACAGAGTGAAAACGCACTGACTGAAGGCAGCAGGAAACATGCTTACTGTGTGAGCCTCTCCTTTGTCCCAGCTTTCCCTTGGTCATTGGCTGTTTGGCCCGAATCGCTGACATCTCTCCTGGAAAACATCAGTGGAAATCATGTCAGTTTCACCCAATCCAACCTATCAACCAATCCATAAGCGATAACTGTTGGAAAAACTCAAAATGCAGGTTTATAACAGCTGTGCCATTCAAGCCTATTGAATATGGTATGAGAGGGACGGCTACAGCCACCCAAACCCTACAGATACAGCCATGTATTGAGAGGGGAAAGCACAATACCATGCTGAAATGAAGGCAGACTCCATCCTAACCTTTTTCACACCACTGTACAATCCAAACTGAACCGTTCTGTGCTGGCATGGTTGGAAATACACTAACTGATGAAGACAAAACAGATCTGGACCAGCACAGTACGGCCAGAATACTTATGGCACCGACAGAGATGGTCGCCTCGCTTCGCGTTCTTAGGAAACTATGCAGTATTTTGTTTTTTAATGTGTTATTTCTTACATTGATACCCCAGGAAATCTTAAGTTTTATTACATACAGCCGGGAAGAACTACTGGATATAAGAGCAACGTCAACTACCAACATTAAGTCCAGGAATATGACTTTCCCAAAGCGGATCCTCTGTTTCGACTATCACCCAGGGCAATGCATCAGATCCCAGTAGGTGACCCAAAACAACGGCGCCACAGATGGCAGATGGCGCGGTCTTCTGGTCAGGCTCTGTAGACGGGCACATCGCCCACATCTCACGAGTATACTACTCGCCAATGTCCAATCTCTTGACATCAAGGTAGACGAAATTCGAGCAAGGGTTGCCTTCCAGAGAGACATCAGAGATAGTAACATTCTCTGTTTCACGGAAACATGGCTCACTCGGGATACGTTATCAGAGTACGTAGAGTCACCCGGTTTCTTCACGCATCTCAGAAACAAACATCTCTCTGGTAAGAAGAAGGGCGGGGGTGTATGCCTTATGATTAACAATTCGGGGTGTGATCATAACAACATACAGGAAACTCAAGTCCTTTTACTCACCTGACCTAGAATTCCTCACAATCAAATGCCGGCCGCATTATCTACCTAGAGAAATCTCTTCGATTATAATCACAGCCGTGTATATCCCCCCCAAGAAGATACCTCAACGGCCCTGAAAGAACTTCATTGGACTCTATGTAAACTGGAAACCACATATCCTGAGGCTGCTTTTATTGTAGATGGGGATTTTAGCGAGGCTAATCTGAAAACAAGCTCCCTAAATTTTATCAGCATATGGAATGCGTGACCCGGGCTGGCATGATTCTGGTTCATTGCTACTCTAACTTCTGCGACGTATACAAAGCCCTCCCTCGCCCTCCTTTCGCAAATCTGACCACGACTCCATTTTGTTGCTCCCAGCCTATAGACAGAAACTAAAACAGGAAACGCCTGTGCTCAGGTCTGTTCAACGCTGGTCCGACCAATCTGATTCCACGTTTCAAGATTGCTTCGGTCACGTGGACTGGGATCGAGTTTATTTGAAAGTGCATCAGTGATGTTGTACCCACGGTGACTATTAAAACCTTCCCCAACCAGAAACCGTGGATTGATGGCAGCATTCGCGCAAAACTTGAAAGCGCGAACCACTGCTTTTAATCATGGCAAGGCGACCGGAAACATGACCGAACACAAACAGTGTAGCTATTCCCTAGGCAAGGCAATCAAACAAGCTAAGCGTCAGTATAGAGACAGAGTAGAGTCGCAATTCAACGGCTCAGACACAAGACGTATGTGGCAGGGTCTACAGTCAATCACGGATTACAAAAAGAAAACCAGCCCCGTTGCGGACACCGATGTCTTGCTCCCAGACAAACTAAACAACTTCTTTGCTTGCTTTGAGGACAATACAGTGCCACTGACACGGCCCGCTACCAAAACCTGCGGGCTCTCCTTCACTGCAGCCAACGTGAGTAAAACATTTAAACGTGTTAACCCTCACAAGGCTGCTGGCCCAGACGGCATTCCTAGCCGCGTCCTCAGAGCATGCGCAGACCAGCTGGCTGGTGTGTTTACAGACATATTCAATCAATCCTTATCCCAGCCTGCTGTGCCCACATGCTTCAAGAAGGCCACCATTGTTCATGTTCCCAAGAAAGCTAAGGTAACTGAGCTAAATGACTAGCACCCCGTAGCACTCACCTCCGTCATCATGAAGTGCTTTGAGAGACTAGTCAAGGACCATATCACCTCCACCCTACCTGACACCTAGACCCACTCGAATTTGCTTACCGCACCAATAGGTCCACAGACAACGCAATCGCAATCACACTGCCCTAACCCATCTGGACAAGAGGAATACCTATGTAAGAATGTTGTTCATCGATTACAGCTCAGCATTTAACACCATAGTACCCTCCAAACTCGTCATTAAGCTCGAGACCCACCGCCCTGTGCAACTGGGACCTCGACTTCCTGACGGGCCACCCCCAGGCGGTGAGGGTAGGAAACATCTCCACCCCGCTGATCCTCAACACTGGGTCCCCACAAGGGTGCGTTCTCAGCTCTCTCCTGTACTCCCTGTTCACCCATGACTGCGTGGCCATGCACTCCTCCAACTCAATCATCAAGTTTGCAGACGACACTACAGTGGTAGGCTTGATTACCAACAACGATGAGACGGCCTACAGGGAGGAGGTGAGGGCCCTCGGAGTGTGGTGTCAGGAAAATAACCTCACACTCAACATCAACAAAACAACCTCAGGAGGCTGAAGAAATTTGGCTTGTCACCAAAAACACTCACAAACTTTTACAGATGCACAATCGAGAGCATCCTGTCGGGCTGTATCACCGCCTGGTACGGCAACTGCTCCGCCCACAACCGTAAGGCTCTCCAGAGGGTAGTGAGGTCTGCACAACGCATCACCGGGGGCAAACTACCTGCCCTCATGGACAACTACACCACCCGATGTCACAGAAAGGCCAAAAAGACCATCAAGGACAACAACCACCCGAGCCACTGCCTGTTCACCCCACTATCATCCAGAAGGCGAGGTCAGTACAGGTGCATCAAAGCTGGGACTGAAAAACAGCTTCTATCTCAAGGCCATCAGACTTACACTGACTGAAGGCAGCAGGAAACATGCTTACCGTGTGAGTCTCTCTTTTGCCCCAGCTTTCCCTTGGTCATTGGCTTTTTGGCCCGAATCACTGACATCTCTCCTGGAAAACATCAGTGGAAAACATGTAATTTTCAAACAGGACATTGTAATTAAGAATAGGTCCATGTGTATGTAAAGTATAGACATACCTGTCAGATTTTCTTCATAAAAATTGCCTTCCTCTGATGATCCTGGGACATAACCATCTACACTGTTGCCAATGCTGGTTATTGAGTCATCAGTCTTGTATCCAAGCATAGCTTTGGTCAACTGTATTGAAGAAAAAAATTATATTGGATAACTAGACAGATGACAAAGTATTTGGACACCGGCACATTTTGATTAGTTACGACTGTGCTCCTCTACTTGTTTATGTTATAATACTATGAATATGGGATGAAAGTGCACACTTGCCCATCTTTGATTTACAAAGCTGATTCACAAGAACTTACAGTATGTGCTGGTGTTGAATGACACTTTAACTTACGTATATACTGTCTGTTCTGATCAACGGTGGTGCATCATCCAACACATTGACTATCGACCCAGAAGTACTGGCAGCCTCAGAGGTACTGGCAGCCTCAGAGGTACTGGCAGCCTCAGAGGTACTGGCAGCCTCAGAGGTACTGGCAGCCTCGGTGTCTGACATCTAAGGATACAATAAAATGATATTAGTCATGTGCAAATTAGGCAATAGGATATGATAACGATTCAACCATCCCCAGTATCCTCATTCTAAACAACTGACAAACCTGCGCTTCGGGATTTATCTTTTCCTTTTCAAATCTGGCCTCACAAGTTGAACTATGCTTCTTTAGATTTTACATGCGCCTTCTTAGCCTCTGCAGTGCCTTTGTAAAGGAAGACAAAAAGAATAGTTGAGACTTAATAGAATGACAAGATTGCTCGGCACACAACAGGGGATGGGCTGGGGGACACCAATGACTGTTATCATTGACTAATAGAGGTCCAACAAACATCTATTACAATTTCTGTTTTTTTAAACTACTTTCAAGGTAAAAAAGCAAGTATAAGCATAACATAAGCACATTATGCAAGTTCCTGCATGCAACTAAAGCTGAATCTGTTTTTATGGATGGACTAAAAGAGAATCAGTATGAGTGGTTTGGCTAAAGCAAGGCAAGCGTACTCTAAATACTAGGCAAATCAGAAAACATACCGCATTGGTTACTTTGTAGGTTCCTGGACTCTTATCTTCCATTATGTTTTAGATCTTAAAAAATCTGTGTAAGAAATAGGGATTTGGTTAAAGAATCTGCCAATATATGTATGTATTGTATGTATGTATTTTTCAAGACAGTGAATTGTCACAGTCCTACCAAAATTGACACTTTCCACAACCCTTATTCTTGTTGTGGTGTTTCACTCTTTTATGTGCAAAAAAAAAAAGAACTAGGAACCGCACCACGCCCCTCCCCCCACCCAAACTAATGTCCATGGTTTTCAATAAAAAAAATCTGGTCACTTATTTCTTAATTAGTTTAACATATTTCTTATTTTCATCTGAATTATTTCAATGTAAAAAACGGTATTTGGGTAAGAAAGGGCTATAAAAAACGGGCGCAACTTCAATACATGAATTTAATGAGGGGGTTTAAATATTTTAACACACATACAGGCTTATAACTTGACAAAATAGATGAAAAGGAACTGGCTTTTCTTGCTAGCTTGTTACACTATAGCAATATTATTTTCCAATGCATGTAACATTGTTAACCACAATCATGTATTCTGAATCAAAGACACGTTTACCAATTATGCTAAACTTATTAGCTAGCTTGCAACCATAGCTAGCATATTATTATTTTTTAACTAGCATGGGTAGCATGCTAACCGTTAGCTAGCACGCTAACCGTTAGCTAGCACGCTAACAGTTAGCTAGCACACTAACCGTTAGCAAGCCACAAATAACTATAAGGTAGAAACATGCAAAGTAACAATTGCGCATTAATGAATTGTTTGGATAAACCTGCCAATTTCAATCTGTCATGACGCAGTATATCTGACACAATGCGGCTTTCAGACATGTCAATGCATGTTGGATTCCACCGAAAGACATACATGACTGACATTAATTCATTAAAAATAAAGACAACGAGAACATGCATTGCTTGTCAATACACCAAATACAATTTTAGCTAAAATATTGGTTAACAGTTTAGTTAATAGCTTACCTTCTTGCATGAATGCAAACATCTGCAACCATCCTCCTCTTCCTTAAAACACGTGCTGCACAGCTACTTCAGTGGTGATCACGCTCAGGCAGGGACAGGCTTGCCAGGTCAATTTCAAATTTCTAGGAGTCTGCTCAAAACCAGACTTCAAAACCCACCTTCACTAGCACAATTTTAGCAGAATACAGGGAAATTAATGATTTTTTAAAAATGCCATGTTGGTAACGTTGCAATATAGAAGTAGTATAACAACTTCCACCTAGCGACCAAAACCTTTCACCTGCCGCAAAGTTTTAAAAGTACATCAATAAACCACAAAATAGTGTACATGGCAACCTTGGGCAGAGATTTATGCTGCAACATGGGGGAGGGGGAACTGTGTATCTTTTATTATTATTATATTTTTATTAACAACAAATCAATACAGGAAGTACATATGGGAACACAAGTATATATAAATAATATACAAAGGACAGGGGAGGGGGGGGACTGTGTTGACCTATAAAACCTTTGATAGTTTGGTACTTTTGTGCACTTTGCAGTGGGGGAGGGGCAGGACCTCAAGCGGAAATTATGGCCAGTAGATATGCATAACAATGATTCCATCAGCCCAGATTTCTGAATATGTCTGCAATGTTATTACTGTTAGCCACATTTCCTTAGACAATTTGGGTTTGTAGCTTACACAATCAGTATCAGTGAGGTGTTAAGTGCAGCTACTTGAATGGTCTGTACATGAGAGATGGAGTGGTGGATATGTACATTTTTCACTGGGGAGACTTGCTGACACAAAAGTAGCTTATGGCAGGTTAATATTCGATCTAGCAACCTAACCCATCAGCAATCAGATGAATTACCTGCCCACAGACCACTCAAACAGCCTACTGATATTAACAACAGAGAGTTATGGGGAGGGAGGTATAATCAAAATGTCTGCTTAATGCTTTTGAGGGAGCAGCAGAAAAGTGTACCCAACCTGGGGTACAACTTGCTAGAATTGGTAGTTGAAGCAGTAGTAGTAGCCATGCAATGGCAGTAGTGTTGTAGTTGAGTCACAAAAGTCAGAGTCAATTCACAAGACCCTATGGCTACTCTGAGTTGAGTCAAAGTCACCAATGTTGGAGTCAGGAGTCGAGTCACAAGTCCCTATGGCTGAAATCAGAGTCCCACTGTTTGGTCCAAGAGTTCAAGTCTAAGACAATGGGTCCATATTAACTTAATATTAAGTTATTAACCCAGTCAGATAGTGGCAGGAGGAATTTGATCAATCATTTTTCATATCCCCTTTCTTTCTGTGCCAACAAATGTTTATATGCTACAGGTCAACCAGATTGTCAGCTAGCTAGCTAATTAGGTAACATGTTGAACATGGTGTGGCTGCACAGCTTCTTCATATTTGATGTAGTCTAAATAGAAACTGAAAGACACAGACAGACAGATACACCTCTATAAACTATACTGATGTCAGATATTAGTGGCTAATGTGCACATTCTGTGGAGGTCAACTAGATCTGTTAAAAGGTCTACAGCAACAACAACACATTTTATGTTTGTGTTAGAGAGCACATAACATGCCTATCTGAATTTAACTTAATCATTTGAAATCACATATTTCAATGTTAAGCTTTGATTTGTAACATTAACTGTTTTTCAGTGCATAGTAGTCTACAAGAGTCTGTAGAACAGGTTCATATTAGTGGTACAGTTGAGTGAAAATTCCAGCCAGCAGTTGAAATTTTGATACATTGTATGACACACCCTACACTACAGCCAATCATTGAGCAGCCTCCCATCCCCCTCTCCTTTACCAGGTCATATGCTGTATATTAAGGCCACATATAAGTATTAATGAACAAACAGCTATAGACTGTACTGAAGTCAGATATTAGTGGCTAATGTTAACATTCTGTGGAGGTCAACTGCTCCTAGATCTGTTAAAAGGTCTACAGCAATAACAACACATTTTATGTTTGTGTTAGAGAGCACATAACATGCCTATCTGAATTTAACTTAATCATTTGAAATCACAAATTTCAATGTTAAGCTTTGATTTGTAACATATTAACTGTTTTTCAGTGCATAGTAGTCTACAAGAGTCTGTAGAACAGGTTCATATTAGTGGTACAGTTGAGTGAGAATTCCAGCCAGCAGTTGAAATCCACCCACAACCACAAAGTCATATACACTGCTCAAAAAAATAAAGGGAACACTAAAATAACACATCCTAGATCTGAATGAATTAAATATTCTTATTAAATACTGTTTTCTTTACATAGTTAAATGTGCTGACAACAAAATCACACAAAAATGGTCAATGGAAATCAAATTTATCAACCCATGGAGGTCTGGATTTGGAGTCACACTCAAAATTAAAGTGGAAAACCACACTACAGGCTGATCCAACTTTGATGTAATGTCCTTAAAACAAGTCAAAATGAGGCTCAGCAGTGTGTGTGGCCTCCACGTGCCTGTATGACCTTCCTACAACGCCTGGGCATGCTCCTGATGAGGTGGCGGATGGTCTCCTGAGGGATCTCCTCCCAGACCTGGACTAAAGCATCCGCCAACTCCTGGACAGTCTGTGGTGCAACGTGGTGTTGGTAGATGGAGCGAGACATGATGTCCCAGATGTGCTCAATTGGATTCAGGTCTGGGGAACGGGTGGGCCAGTCCATAGCATCAATGCCTTCCTCTTGCAGGAACTGCTGACACACTCCAGCCACATGAGGTCTAGCATTGTCTTGCATTAGGAGGAACCCAGGGCCAACCGCACCAGCATATGGTCTCACAAGGGGTCTGAGGATCTCATCTCGGTACCTAATGGCAGTCAGGCTACCTCTGGCGAGCACATGGAGGGCTGTGCAGCCCCCCAAAGAAATGCCACCCCACACCATGACTGACCCACCGCCAAACCGGTCATGCTGGAGGATGTTGCAGGCAGCAGAACGTTCTCCACGGCGTCTCCAGACTCTGTCACGTCTGTCACATGTGCTCAGTGTGAACCTGCTTTCATCTGTGAAGAGCACTGGGCGCCAGTGGCAAATTTGCCAATCTTGGTGTTCTCTGGCAAATGCCAAACGTCCTGCACGGTGTTGGGCTGTAAGCACAACCCCCACCTGTGGACGTCGGGCCCTCATACCACCCTCATGGAGTCTGTTTCTGACCGTTTGAGCAGACACATGCACATTTGTGGCCTGCTGGAGGTCATTTTGCAGGGCTCTGGCAGTGCTCCTCCTACTCCTCCTTGCACAAAGGCGGAGGTAGCGGTCCTGCTGCTGGGTTGTTGCCCTCCTACGGCCTCCTCCACGTCTCCTGATGTACTGGCCTGTCTCCTGGTAGCGCCTCCATGCTCTGGACACTACGCTGACAGACACAGCAAACCTCCTTGCCACAGCTCGCATTGATGTGCCATCCTGGATGAGCTGCACTACCTGAGCCACTTGTGTGGGTTGTAGACTCCGTCTCATGCTACCACTAGAGTGAAAGCACCGCCAGCATTCAAAAGTGAACAAAACATCACCCAGGAAGCATAGGAACTGAGAAGTGGTCTGTGGTCACCACCAGCAGAACCACTCCTTTATTGGGGGTGTCTTGCTAATTGCCTATAATTTCCACCTGTTGTCTATTCCATTTGCACAACAGCATGTGAAATTTATTGTCAATCAGTGTTGCTTCCTAAGTGGACAGTTTGATTTCACAGAAGTGTGATTGACTTGGAGTTACATTGTGTTGTTTAAGTGTTCCCTTTATTTTTTTGAGCAGTGTATATTAAGGCCAAATATAAGTCTTAATGAAGAAACTGCTATAGACAATACTGAAGTAAGATATTAGTGGCTCATGTTAACATTATGTGGAGGTCAACTGATCCTAGATCTGTGACTTTAAGTGCCTAAAGCCAACTCTAATATACAGTACCAGTCAAAAGTTTGGACACACAAACTCATTTAAGGGTTTTTCTTTATTTTTACTATTTTCTACATTGTAGAATAATAGTGAAAACATCAAAACTGAGAATAATACATATGGAATCATGTTGTAACCAAAAAAGTGTTAAACAACTCAAAATATATTTTATATTTGAGATTCTTCAAACCCTTTGCCTTGATGACAGCTTTGCACACTCTTGGCATTCTCTCACCCAGCTTCACCTGGAATGCTTTTCCAGCAGTCTTGAAGGAGTTCTCACATATGCTGAGTACTTGTTGGTTGCTTTTCCTTCACTCTACGGTCCAACTCATCCCAAACCATCTCAATTGGGTTGAGGTCGGCTGATTGTGTAGGCCAGGTCATCTGATGCAGCACTCCATCACTCTCCTTGGTCAAATAGCCCTTACACAGCCTGGAGGTGAGTTTTGGGTCATTGTCCTTTTGAAAAATAAATGATATCCCCACTAAGCGCAGACAAGATGGGATGGTGTATCGCTGCAGAATGCTGTGGTAGCCATGCTGGTTAAGTGTGCCTTAAATTCTAAATAAATCTCTGACAGTGTCACCAGCAAAGCACCACCACACCTCCTTCTCCATGCTTCACGGTGGGAACCACACATGCATAGATAATCCGTTCACCTGCTCTGCGTCTCACAAAGACACAGTTGGACCCAAACATTTCAAATTTGGACTCATCAGACCAAAGGACAGATTTCCACCGGTCTAATGTCCATTGCTAGAGTTTCTTGGGCCAAACAAGTCTCTTCTTATTTTTGGTGTCCTTTAGTAGTGGTTTCTTTGCAGCAATTCGGCCATGAAGGCCTGATTCACGCATTCTCCTCTGAACAGTTGATGTTACTTGAACTCTGGGAAGCATTTATTTGGGCTGCAATCTGAGGCTGGTAACTCTAATGAACTCATCCTCTGCAGCAGAGGTAACTCTGGTTCTTCCTTTCCTGTGGCGGTCCTCATGAGAGCCAGTTTAATTATAGCGCTTGATGGTTTTTGTGACTGCACTTGAAGAAACTTTTAAAAAGTTATTGACATTTTCCTCATTGACTGACCTTCATGCCTTAAAGTAATGATGGACTGTTGTCTCTGTTTCCTTACTTGCGCTGTTCTTGCCATAATAGGGACTTGGTATTTTACCAAATAGAGCTATCTTCTGTATACCACCCCTACCTTGTCACAACACAACTGATTGGCTCAAACGCATTAAGAAAGAAAGAAATTCCACAAATGTACTTTTAACAAGGCACACCTGTTAATTGAAATGCATTCCAGGTGACTACCTTATGAAGCTGTCAAGAGTGTGCGAAGAGAGTGCCAAGAGTGTGCGAAGCTGTCATCAAGGCAAAGGGTGTTTACTTAAAATAATGTCAAATCTCAAATATATTTTTATTTGTTTAACACTTTTTTGGTTACTATGTGATTCCATATGTGTTATTTCATAGTTTTGATGTCTACAATATTATTCTACAATGTAGAAAATAGTAAAAATATAGAATCCCTTGAATGAGTATGTGTGTCCAAACATTTGACTGGTACTGTATATCTATTTTGCGGTTGGCTAAAGCCTCAAGTATGAAGGTAGGGTGGCCACGCCCATCTCGTTTATGAACTTTATGGGGCCTAAGGCCATTTCTAATATATAGATGCTGCTATTGGCTCAGTATTCAAGTATGATGTCGGGGGTGCCACGTTGTGCCACCCAGTTAAGTTACAAGTGTCCAGGGGCAAGCCTTCTTATATCAATGGTCTGATTAGCTCGAGACTCACATACGCATCTCCCCTCATTGCCATAGACATGTTTAAGCTATGACCCCCTAGACAAATCCCCTCAATAGCTTTGAAGACTAGAAATGTACGAATACCCTTAGTTAGATAGAATTTGTAAACGTTCCAAAAAGGGCCAAAAAAAACGGATAAAAATCTGTTTTTATAATATGTACCAGTTCATGAGGGTTGCCTAATCGCACACATGACATTTTAGAAAGATGTGACCTTTTTAACCCTTTGAAACAGCCCCTATGACCCCAATTCAAGGCACTTCCGGTTGTCACAGGAAGCTGAAAATAAACACATATCCTCATTGGGGTAGGCTTTTACAGAATCCTGAGTTTCAAGTCTTTACGTTAAGAACTGACTGATTTACAGAGGGTTGAACTCAGTGTTTATACAAACTGCAGGTTGGGTATATCAAAACCACTTTTAGGGTAATTTAACCACTTCCGGTTGCTCTAGGAAGCTTAAACTCAACACAGGTAATCCTCATAGTGGCCTGATGGATTGTCATTGAAGACAGCTTGAGATGGCAATCATAACCCACATAGGCATCAGGTTGAATTTAGGGCAGCAGGCAATGTATTCCTATGGGGAGAGATGTCAATGTAAACTGTTAGAAGAAAACACCCTGTTTTCACTGTTAAGGGTTAATTCCACACTGTCAAGGTTAGGCTTGCACAGATCGGGAGGACCTTGGGAAGGTTCCTGTGATTGAATTGTGCTTCTAGCCTCAACGGTTCTGCCGCTGTCACCCAAAAGCACCTCACATTTAGGTCAGGCTTCGTTTTGGGCCTTGTGCTAAGACCTTTCTGGATGTCAATATCGTTCCCCAAAAACGTCAGAGACAGCTGCTCTTCACATATGTGGCTCTGTATATGGCCCCCAACCATAATCTGGAAATATATTAAATTCAGACTATACATGGATACATAGCACTACCTAGGTGGAACTTGTAAGTCCTCCAAAAAGAGCCAAAAAAACCGGATAAAAATCTGTTTTTATAATATGTACCGGTTCATGAGGGTTGCCTAATCACACACATGACATTTTAGAAAGATGTGACCTTTTTAACCCTTTGAAACAGCCCCTATGACCCCAATTCAAGGCACTTCCGGTTGTCACAGGAAGCTGAAAATAAACACATATCCTCATTGGGGTAGGCTTTTACAGAATCCTGAGTTTCAAGTCTTTACGTTAAGAACTGACTGATTTACAGAGGGTTGAACTCAGTGTTTATACAAACTGCAGGTTGGGTATATCAAAACCACTTTTAGGGTAATTTAACCACTTCCGGTTGCTCTAGGAAGCTTAAACTCAACACAGGTAATCCTCATAGTGGCCTGATGGATTGTCATTGAAGACAGCTTGAGATGGCAATCATAACCCACATAGGCATCAGGTTGAATTTAGGGCAGCAGGCAATGTATTCCTATGGGGAGAGATGTCAATGTAAACTGTTAGAAGAAAACACCCTGTTTTCACTGTTAAGGGTTAATTCCACACTGTCAAGGTTAGGCTTGCACAGATCGGGAGGACCTTGGGAAGGTTCCTGTGATTGAATTGTGCTTCTAGCCTCAACGGTTCTGCCGCTGTCACCCAAAAGCACCTCACATTTAGGTCAGGCTTCGTTTTGGGCCTTGTGCTAAGACCTTTCTGGATGTCAATATCGTTCCCCAAAAACGTCAGAGACAGCTGCTCTTCACATATGTGGCTCTGTATATGGCCCCCAACCATAATCTGGAAATATATTAAATTCAGACTATACATGGATACATAGCACTACCTAGGTGGAACTTGTAAGTCCTCCAAAAAGAGCCAAAAAAAACGGATAAAAATCTGTTTTTATAATATGTACCGGTTCATGAGGGTTGCCTAATCACACACATGACATTTTAGAAAGATGTGACCTTTTTAACCCTTTGAAACAGCCCCTATGACCCCAATTCAAGGCACTTCCGGTTGTCACAGGAAGCTGAAAATAAACACATATCCTCATTGGGGTAGGCTTTTACAGAATCCTGAGTTTCAAGTCTTTACGTTAAGAACTGACTGATTTACAGAGGGTTGAACTCAGTGTTTATACAAACTGCAGGTTGGGTATATCAAAACCACTTTTAGGGTAATTTAACCACTTCCGGTTGCTCTAGGAAGCTTAAACTCAACACAGGTAATCCTCATAGTGGCCTGATGGATTGTCATTGAAGACAGCTTGAGATGGCAATCATAACCCACATAGGCATCAGGTTGAATTTAGGGCAGCAGGCAATGTATTCCTATGGGGAGAGATGTCAATGTAAACTGTTAGAAGAAAACACCCTGTTTTCACTGTTAAGGGTTAATTCCACACTGTCAAGGTTAGGCTTGCACAGATCGGGAGGACCTTGGGAAGGTTCCTGTGATTGAATTGTGCTTCTAGCCTCAACGGTTCTGCCGCTGTCACCCAAAAGCACCTCACATTTAGGTCAGGCTTCGTTTTGGGCCTTGTGCTAAGACCTTTCTGGATGTCAATATCGTTCCCCAAAAACGTCAGAGACAGCTGCTCTTCACATATGTGGCTCTGTATATGGCCCCCAACCATAATCTGGAAATATATTAAATTCAGACTATACATGGATACATAGCACTACCTAGGTGGAACTTGTAAGTCCTCCAAAAAGAGCCAAAAAAACCAGATAAAAATCTGTTTTTATAATATGTACCGGTTCATGAGGGTTGCCTAATCACACACATGACATTTTAGAAAGATGTGACCTTTTTAACCCTTTGAAACAGCCCCTATGACCCCAATTCAAGGCACTTCCGGTTGTCACAGGAAGCTGAAAATAAACACATATCCTCATTGGGGTAGGCTTTTACAGAATCCTGAGTTTCAAGTCTTTACGTTAAGAACTGACTGATTTACAGCGTTCGCCACAATAACATCTGCTAACCATGTGTCTTTATATACGGTATGTTATACCATATATGGCATCTTGCCTATGCCGCTCGGTCATTACTCATCCATATATTTATATGTATATATTCTATTCCATCCCTTTACTTGATTTGTGTGTATTAGGTAGTTGTTCTGGAACGGTTGTTGTTGAATTGCTAGATTACTTGTTAGATATTACTACAATGTGTCCTAAAATGGTTACAAATACAAGACTGTGTGTGTGTGTGTGTGTGACAAGAACATTTGATTTGATTTGTTTTGATACGCTGCAGTATGGTATGTTACCACCAGGTGGCTTACAAAAATACCCCCTTCTTAGGACCCTGACAGTTTTGTGTGATTTTCAAACCAGGCATATTAGCATGCTATTTGCAGGCTATTCCAATGGTTTCCCTAGTTGAGACCATGGTTTTGGACCTAACTTGGTCAAAGGTCCTAATATGGAAGGTGTTTATATAAGTTGAGGTCCTAATACGATCTCAAAAACGAGAACACACACACACACACACACACACACACACACACACACACACACACACACACACACACACACACACACACACACACACACACACACACACACACACACACATACTCACGCATGCATAGAGACACTGCGGCACTCGAGGATCAGAGTTGTCCACCTATAATGCCATTTCTGCTCTCTAGGGAAGAGGGTGTGTTTGTCTCAGACTCAGCACAAACACACAAAGTCCTGTCACTCAGTGAGCCAGTCAGACTACCACCAGTATTACATCCATCTCTCAGTAGACATGTCTAATCCAACTGAGAGATGTGTATGTTCAAAGCCTAAACACACACACTCTTACATAGGCACATGTCCAAACTCACTTTTCTTCCATGAACAAATACACACAAAAACATCGACCAAAACAACCAGTACACTTCACACTCCAGCTCCTGTGAGTCCCATCCCTCACACCGACATGAGCCACGTTTAACACAACATTGTATTGTTTCAAAGGATATGTTCTGTGTACATTCTCTTTTTTTGACCTTACAAGTAATCTATGGGTCAGGAGAAACTGTAATCCACGATTTGAATTTATTGAAATAAACCTCAGCTACACTTGTCATCTGGACATTTCATACTGAGAGTTTATGTACTTAGGGTTTGGGTTAGCGTGTGCTTCAGGCTCCTGTATGTGTGTGTGTTAGCCCCTGGATCAGCCTCCCGTCCTGTACAGCTGATCCCCTGTAGTCATGTTAGCCAACAGGCCTTGGAGGTCTTAAATGCTCTGCTCACAGTGGGTTTGGATAACAAGCATAATACACTATAGAGTTTCAACAGACTATCAGAGTAGGATTGTACGCACGCACGCACGCACGCACGCACGCACGCACACACACACACACAAATAGATGCCTTCCACACACAGGTCTGCTGACACACAGCTCTGGCAGTATGTCCCTGTTTGGTCCTCTCTGTTGGGTCTCCCTAATGCCAGGACTGTGACTCGGCCCAATGGCATCTTTTAAACCCCCCTGTTTGTGTGTGTGTGTGTGTGCATGTGTGTGTGCAGTGACTGGGCCCTAAGGCATGTGTTAAAGCCACCCCAAATGTGTCTGTGTTCATGGACCAGGACTCTCCCTTAGAACAATGAGAGGAAAACAAGGACAGCTGCCAAGTCCAACCACATAGCAACAAATCCAGTGACCAACCAGATCCTCTGAGGAGGACACCACAGCAGTCTCTACACTGCTCTATGTCTACACTAAATGGTATCATTTACAAGACCTTAAGAAGACATTTACAACTGAGGCAAAACCATATCAAACAGCTAGATGATTCCACATCTCCAGCTCCAGCTGCATGTCCATGTAGCTTTGAATAGACTTAGGAAAAAGTATTGTTTTTTTACACTTGACGTTCATTAATACACAACTAATATGGACCTATGGAATAGAGTATAGTTTTACCAACCCTGCTCTTATTTACTTCTGTTCAGGCTCTCAGTGTCCGGTCTGGAGCATGAAGTCACAAGGTCTGCTGGGCGGCTACTGAGTAGCAACCTAGCGATGCCAAAAGCCCTGGTCTGCCCTGTCAATTACGATCGCCAGAACAAAAAATTAGACAGATGTTTGGGCTCTAAAAATTGTTTATAGTTATCAAGTTCGATCCCCACAGTGAATTATTTTAAAGTTTGTTACAAATCGAGATATTTAATTAAATAGTGATCCTTTATGACTGCTACATTTGTTGTAGCAGGATGAAAATGACTACATCGACCATGATCCTTTGCTAGTTATAGCCACTTTGACCATGATCCTTACAATTTTTTTGGGTGCCATTCAACCACATTGAGCAATATGGTGCGCTTCAAATTCAAATAGTTACAGCTTCATGCGCCATCGGGAGGTTTCCATAGGAATACGTGGATGACGTCAGCGCTATCACTATGTACTGGTCTATGATTTAATGTCTATGCTTCTGTTACTGGAAATGAGGCTGTGTTTATGTTAGGATGACCCTTCCTGAGCCTCTCTCGCTCTGAGCCTCAGACTCTCACACGCACACAGACACACACCTCTCTGTATGCCGTGTAGACAGCAGGGTGATTGTGAGAGGCCAGACTGGCTGCATAAATAGCTTTATTATGTTCCTAACGCTGCCAGCTCTACCCACAGTTTCCCTCTAACCAGCATAAGGCCTTTCCTTCACTGTGTGTGTGTGTGTGTGTGTGTGTGTGTGTGTGTGTGTGTGTGTGTGTGTGTGTGTGTGTGTGTGTGTGTGTGTGTGTGTGTGTGTGTGTGTGTCACTATAACTGAAATACGTTCTGCGCTGGACTATACAGTTTCAGAAAATGGACAGTCTTTGGCAGTAATAGGACAGAATTTAGACTATTAAAATCTTTCATTTTCACCAACTACTACTCCCAACACGTACTTGAAGAGCACTTTGATGAAAGCTATGATCTTCTTCCTTGTGCATATGGGTATAAGATAGAGAGAGGGAGAAAGAGAGAGAGAGGCCCAGCCAAAACACAACCTTTTAAGGCTGCAAACCCAGCAGCCTTAGGCGGACTCAGAAATAGCTCCCGCAAGCATGTACGTGCACACACACAGAATGAGTATGATTGCTCTTGTAGAAGATTTGGTGTCTTTTGGTGTAGAAGTGTTGCAGAGACTCATACATCTGATGCCAGCTACTCTCTCTCTCGCCCTACTCCCGACTGTCTCTTTATCAGAGATAGGTGGATGAGGATAAAAGGATGGAACTGCCTGTACAGACTGATCTGTATAAACCAGTGGCTCCCTAACAGTTGGCTGCTGCTATGAGACTGTATCCTGGCTAAAAACCTTGATTCTGTTAACTAGTTGAACCATGTTTTAAGACACGGTGTGATCTGTCCCCATAACACACACAAAGAGAGACTGAGCTGGTTAAAACATTCTTAGACATCATGTGAGAGTAAGATAACACAGGTCTGAGTGGCTGTGGTTGCATAATGCCCCTGATAAAGTCACACACCCAGCATTAATCTAATAGACTAAAGCAGTTCCTGATGTTTTAGCAGTCTGAGCTCCTGCTGAGACCCCCCAACCCTGTGTGTGTATGTGTGTGTGAGTGTGTGTGTTTTTGCAAGCGTGCGGGCATCCGTGCGACATGGCTTACTCTGCTATCCCTGATCACAGAACCAAAGGACAGACAGGTCCTCAACATTCACATTGCCATTGAGGCTCTGCATTAGTCTGCTGTATGAGCATGGCTGGTAGGACAGTAGATGAATGTTAAACCACTTCAAATGCAGCAGGAGACACAAAATGGCTGTAAGCGAAAACACCTAACCCTCTACCATACCCCCTCTCTCCCTTCCCTCTACCTCACCCCCCTCATCTCTACCTCACCCCACTCTCCTTCTCTCTCCCTTCTGTCTGCCTCCCCCATCTCTGCCAGAATGTGTTCCTGTACTGATACGCAGCTCAGAGTACGCCAACAGTTAGATTTGTCCTTGGATCTCTTTCCTCTATTCCCCCTCTCTCCCTTGCCCCTCTGACCAGCTCTTTCTCTTCCCCCTCTCTCTACCCCCCCTCCCCCATCTTTCTGCCTCCCTCCCTCCCTATCTTCTCTCTCTCCAGTCTTGGCTGGGGTCCAGTGTTACCCAGAGGAGAGGGAACACAAGGGACAGGGGAGATCTGGCCACACTCCTCTCCTCTGTTTCACATAATTTCAGTTTTAGAAGAAACAAGCAGAGAAAGCCAGTGTAGCCGATTGGGTCTCACTTTACAATGAGTGTCCTTAATACCTATGCACTGGCAGGTACAGTCGATGGGTCTGCTTTTGGCTCAGGTCTCAAACCAGAATTACCATCACAGCTGGACCAACCTTAACAATTTTCACATTTGAGAGAGAGAGTACCCATGAACTCTTAAAGGGTGCCCTGTCCCTGGTCTAGGTTCCCCTATGATTCCAACACTGGCCCTAACAGTTAGCCTGCCTACATCATGGGCTTTGAATTTGCTCCAGGAATCCAAACTAAATCCAAATGGTAAGAGCCTCTGTTAGTACGCTACTGTAGTCCACCATCCAGTATGTTTCCAGTTGCCATGACAACAAGAAGCCCCACACCACACATATCAGATACAGCGCCTTCAAAAAGTATTCACACCCCTCGATTTTCCACATTTTATTGTGTTACAGCCTGAATTTTAAATTGATCAAACTTAGATTTTGTCACTGGCCTACACCCAATACCCCACAATGTCAAAGTGGAATCATGTCTTTCTAAAATGGTACAAATTAATATAAACTGAAAAGCTGAAATGTCTTGAGTCAATAAGTATTCAACCTAGGGATACACCGATCATTTTTTTGCACGATACCGATATCCGATATTTTCCTTGCCAAAAAACCCTGATACCCATAACCGATATAAAAATGTTAGCGGCCTTTTAAGCATTCTAATAATAATAATATAATAAATAATATAATAAAACACAAGGCCAAATCTACACTACAGTTGCTTACCAAAAAGACAGTGAATGTTCCTGAGTGGCCGAGTTACAGTTTTGACTTAAATCTAATTGAAAATCCATGGCAAGACCTGAAAATGGTTGTCTAGCAATGACCAACAACCAAAGAATTATGAAAATAATAACGGGCAAATGTTGCACAATCCAGGTGTTTAAAGCTCTTTGAGACTTACCCAAAAAGATTCACCGCTTTAATCGCTGCCAAAGGTGTTTCTACAAAGTATTGACTCAGGGTTGTGAATATTTATGTAAATTAGACATTTCTGTATTACATTTTTAATAAATAAGCAAAAAATTCTAAAAACATGTTTTCACTTTGTCATTATGAGGTATTGTGTGTGAGAAAAATCTACTTAATAAATTTTGTCTCTAACACAAAAAAATGTGGAATACATCAATGGGTAGGAATACTTTCAGAAGGCACTGCATATAATTACAGCCTACACATACACACCTACACATACACTGGTTCAAATCTGCCTGGTCTAATTTCCCTAATGGGTCACACTTTAAATTAGCCTACTACCAGAGCATACAAGTTAACACTGTATTATATAAAACATACACTCAGTGAAATAATCCAGGGGCAAGAGGTTGATGGGTTTAGCCTGTAACTGGTTTCTTGAAGTAAGCTCAAAGCATACCTTCCCTGACCCTGACACTAAAGTGGAGTGCTCTATTTGACAGTCCTCTTTCAGCTGCTATGGTAACAGCGTACAATACCTTTGGGTACTCTGAACAACTCCACAGTTAGAAACTACCTAGCTGGTACCAAATGGTAAAAAGTGGTGCTTGTTTCAGTGAATCGCAAAGACACTGGAAAGTAATTTGCTATGAAATTACTACTATGCGCTTATATCTAGCCAATTATAGAGTGAACTGTAACTCCATCCTGAGATTAGATCATGGCCATTTGTGACAGACTGGTGATGCAGTAATCTGCTTGCTTTGGCTTTCTCTCACATACCAGCAGGGTCTCACACACCCTAGGGGAGGGTGGAAGTGTCCTTATAGGCTACAACACCATGGGACCTTCTCTGAAGGCTTAGACCTCTTGGTGTAATGGGTTGTTATACACTCTCAGAGTAGGACAGAAATATGATATGCTCTCATATTGTATTTACAGTGATTTCATCAATCTACAGTTGCCTTTAGGATGCGTGTATAACCCTTCACACCACCACCCACACTGGGACCATGAATAGTCTTACACTACAACTCCTAGAACATCTCAGAGGTCTGGACTCCTTTAATGGCACAGGACACAATGCATTTGGCAAAGGGTTACTGGTTCAAGACCTGGCCTAGACCAGTGGTCAGAGGGTTATATCTATGCCTTCCACCTGCTCCACAACACAGACACAGAAACACACACACACACACACAGTAGTACCATAGTTACAACCAGTCACCAATCCATGCCCCTCTCCTTGGTGCTGTTGACCAACCAAGCTGTGATATGCCGCTGATAAAACAATCCAGTTGGCAATGAAGGAAACATATTTGCTAAAATGTGCTTGTAGGCTATGTTCCAAGTGTAAGTATTAGTAGGCTGCTGTACCTAATCGTGGTAACAGCTATGGCTAGACAGAGATTCCTCCAATGCTTTTCTGGAAGTGTATAATCCTGTATGGGAGAACATCCACCTACTAGGCTACAGAGAAACATTGTAGCAGGTAGTTTAGTTACATGTTTGAAACATTATACAGTCAAAACAAGCTACACATTAAAAGTTTATTTGGATGTGTCCACTTTTTTAAACTACAGTCAACCGCAAATAAATATAATAAATAGGCCTACATATAATCATGTTCAATTCACATTTAGACTGCAAGAATTCAAGGTGGTAAGAAATTATAGTGAACTAGGCTAGCCTACTTACCCATGTCCAATGTTTTCGAACACTCGAGTCTATCGTGTAAATATGTTATCAAGATCATTTAAAATCCATGTAGTCACATGTACAGAACCTGCCGTATGCACTGACAGCGTCCTGGATAGCTGTCAAATGGTGCAAGAATATTTTTATAGAAAAACCCGAGGAAAATGGCGTCAACACAACAGTGCGCTGAAAACAGCCACCCAAAAAATAATTATAGCCGATCTAATAATCAAATGAACATGTTCACAAAAATAGAAGATTTCCTTTTTCTGTGAAATATAGCGCGTGATGCAAATAGGCTAAACTTTGCATGCGGGTAAACTACGCACATTCACAGGTCCACTGCAGAGATCCCCTCGCCGTATCAGTGGCTGGTCAGTCGGCCAGCAGCATAGTGCTGCTTCCCTCTCAAATCCGTGACTCGGGGGGAGGATCAGAGCAAACCGTTTTACTGCAGTGAAAATAAACTAGCAGATTGTATCCGAGTAGCCTCCAACCCCACATCCAACGGTAACGTCACTGGAGAGATCGTGGTTACATGCGTAAAAATGGTAGACGTGTTGTTGAGCAGAAGACTGGTGTTTTCGATCGTTTCCCCTCCCCGGTTGGCGGTGGGTCGAAATTAGAGGGTATTCTGTTCGCTCGCTCTAGATCCGTGTGTGTTGCGACCCGTTGCCGTGACTGATAATGATCTCAGAGAGACAGGACTATAGATGCAGCTCGCGCTCTGATAGAGGAGAAGAGCGCAGTGTCGCCTCCACCCGGTAGCGGGTGGTAGACTAGCCTAGGCTACTACAGAAACACAGGACATATCCCTCCCAGTTCGTTTTGACCAGTTTTATAACAGGACAGGAGATCACTGGTCAGTTCCAGGGGAGTTTCCTTTATTCACAAACCAACCTTCACTATCTAATGTATGTGATGTCCTACCATGTCGGATGTTTATACATGTTATGTCAATTGGTGTCACACACTGTATAGGCTACACAGTTATTTTAATGAGCCAGTCATATTATTATTCTGAAAGCATCCTCCTCTTTCAGAATTGGGGCAACATCAAACTGGATTTATTTGATCATGCATAAACACTGCATTGTGTGTCTGTGCTATGTTTAATGCATTAACAACAGTATGTGCATCCTGTGCTTCTAGAAGGACAATATATTGACAGAGAAAACATAGAGCTGAATAATGACGCCGACAGAAAGGAAGGTTAGCCGCATCCACTGCAGAACAACTGGACAATGCGTTTGCATATTGGTGTGTGTTTTTACTGCCATGATAGCATCCCAACCAGTGCTGATATTTCCATAAACATACATTTATGCTGCATTAGTTATTATTGCTGTTTCTCTTTTGTGGTAGTTATAAGCTATAGGGACAGTTACTCACTCTTATGTTCTAACATATTGACATAGGGAGATGCTGTAAAGTGGGATGCTCTCTGTGTACAGTTATTCAATGCAAAACACATCCTGCAAGTTGGCTCTGACCTATGGAAAACATCCTCTAACATTAACTAACATGCAAATGACAAATTACCTTTTCCTCCCTCGCTCAGTGTCACTATATCTCAAACTAAATGTGTAAATCTCACCCTAGTCTGACAGACTGACTGTTTGTGTTTGTGTTTGTGCATTCACTCCCTCTATAAATGTTTTATTGGCAGCGTTGTCATAACGATGCTAAAGCAGAACTGTTTATGGTCCAGCATTAGCTAATTTCTCTGGTTATGGGTGGAGGGCCAGTATTATAGCACTGGTGTGTGTAAGGATACAGACAGGCCTCTGAGAATAAGAGGTCAACAGCTGCTCCCCAGACAACCAATCAATGCACATTGTATGATTCTTACATACACACAGCAGAACACCAACACACACACACACACACACACACACACACACACACACACACACACACACACACACACACACACACACAGAGTAGCTTTTGGATGTGTTACCATGGATACCAGATACCGGCATATCCAAGGGGAGCCGTTTCCAGCTTAAACTGTAAATACTGAATTACTATTGGGTAGGCAAAGACAGAGAGGATTGAGGCCTTTTCATTAATTTTACGTTTTTACATCAAATCAAATCAAATTTTATTTGTCACATACACATGGTTAGCAGATGTTAATGCGAGTGTAGCGAAATGCTTGTGCTTCTAGTTCCGACAATGCAGTAATAACCAACGAGTAATCTAACCTAACAATTCCAAAACTACTACCTTATACACACAAGTGTAAAGGGATAAAGATTATGTACATAAAGATATATGAATGAGTGATGGTACAGAACGGCATAGGCAAGATGCAGTAGATGGTATAGAGTACAGTATATACATATGAGATGAGTAATGTAGGGTATATAAACATTATATTAAGTAGCATTGTTTAAAGTGGCTAGTGATATATTTTTACATCAATTTCCATTATTAAAGTGGCTGGAGTTGAGTCAGTATGTTGGCAGCAGCCACTCAATGTTAGTGATGGCTGTTTAACAGTCTGATGGCCTTGAGATAGAAGCTGTTTTTCAGTCTCTCGGTCCCTGCTTTGATGCACCTGTACTGACCTCGCCTTCTGGATGATAGCGGGGTGAACAGGCAGTGGCTCGGGTGGTTGTTGTCCTTGATGATCTTTATGGCCTTCCTGTGACATCGGGTGGTGTAGGTGTCCTGGAGGGCAGGTAGTTTGCCCCCGGTGATGCGTTGTGCAGACCTCACTACCCTCTGGAGAGCCTTACGGTTGTGGGCGGAGCAGTTGCCGTACCAGGCGGTGATACAGCCCGACAGGATGCTCTCGATTGTGCATCTGTAGAAGTTTGTGAGTGCTTTTGGTGACAAGCCGAATTTCTTCAGCCTCCTGAGGTTGAAGAGGCGCTGCTACCCCTTCTTCACAACGCTGTCTGTGTGGGTGGACCAATTCAGTTTGTCCGTGATGTGTACGCCGAGGAACTTAAAACTTACTACCCTCTCCACTACTGTCCCGTCGATGTGGATAGGGGGGTGCTCCCTCTGCTGTTTCCTGAAGTCCACAATCATCTCCTTTGTTTTGTTGACGTTGAGTGTGAGGTTATTTTCCTGACACCACACTCCGAGGGCCCTCACCTCATCTCCATGTAGGCCGTCTTGTCGTTGTTGATAATCAAGCCTACCACTGTAGTGTCGTCCGCAAACTTGATGATTGAGTTGGACGCGTGCATGGCCACGCAGTCGTGGGTGAACAGGGAGTACAGGTGAGGGCTCAGAACGCACCCTTGTGGGGCCCCAGTGTTGAGGATCAGCGGGGTGGAGATGTTGTTACCTACCCTCACCACCTGGGGGCGGCCCGTCAGGAAGTCCAGTACTCAGTTGCACAGGGCGGGGTCGAGACCCAGGGTCTCGAGCTTGATGACGAGTTTGGAGGGTACTATGGTGTTAAATGCTGAGCTGTAGTCGATGAACAGCATTCTCACATAGGTATTCCTCTTGTCCAGATGGGTTAGGGCAGTGTGGTTGCGATTGCGTCGTCTGTGGACCTATTTGGGCGGTAAGCAAATTGGAGTGGGTCTAGGGTGTCAGGTAGGGTGGAGATAATATGGTCCTTGACTCGTCTCTCAAAGCACTTCATGATGACGGAAGTGAGTGCTACGGGGCGGTAGTCGTTTAGCTCAGTTACCTTAGCTTTCTTGGGAACAGGGACAATGGTGGCCCTCTTGAAGCATGTGGGAACAGCAGACTGGGATAAGAACTGATTCTAAGTGGTGCCTAGTCATGTTTGTTTCAAGTGTTACCATTGTATTTCCTGAACATGATATACTTTTACATAGCTTGAATGTGTGTTTTATTGATTATTGTGAACCAGTTGGACTATAGATGTCTGTTTGGGTGGCAGGTAGCCTAGTGGTTAGAGCGTTGGACCAGTAACCAAAAGGTTGCTAGGTCGAATCACTGAGCTGACAAGGAAAAAACCTGTCGTTCTGCCCCTGAACAAGACAGTTAACCCACTGTTCCTAGGCTGTCATTGTAAATAAGAATTTGTTCTTAATTGCCTTGCCTAGTTAAATAAAGGTAAAAAAAAATAAAAAAAAATGTAACGGCTGTTTTCCTCCTCTTCGTCTGAAGAGGAGGTGTAGGGATCGGACCAAAACGCAGCGTGTTGTGAAGACATGATGAATTTATTCAGACAAGACGAAACACGAAGTACACTTGAATAAATTACAAAATAACAAAAACGACGTAGACCGACCTGAACATGAGAACTTAACAAACAACGAAGAACGCACGAACAGGAACAGACTACACAAACGAAACAGTCCCGTGTGGTACAAACACTGACACGGAAGACAATCACCCACAAACAAACAGTGAGAACAGCCTACCTTAATATGGTTCTCAATCAGAGGAAACGTAAAACACCTGTCCCTGATTGAGAACCATATCAGGCTAATAGACAATGAACCTAAACATAGAAACACATAACATAGAATGCCCACCCCAACTCACGCCCTGACCATACTAAACAAATACAAAAACAAAGGAAAACAGGTCAGGAACGTGACAAAAAAATGTAAAGATGTATCTACAGTACTTGTCATTGTCAGACTGACTAGTGAGAGGCGCTGAAATTCTGCTTCCTCACTCACTACTCAAACTGACACTCTGAGGATAAATCACTTCACATACACACACACACACACACTATGGACTCCATAAATAACTCCACAGAGCCAAGAACTGCATGTGTGTGTCTGTGTGTGTGTGTGTGTGTGTGTGTGCATCTCCCTCCCCTGTCTCTCCATTCTCTAGAGTATAACATGGAAGTAAATGTCTGTATCCTCAGGCCAGATCTGTAGGAGATGAAAGTGAATCTTATTCTAAACCACTTTACCAAACGCTTCAGCTTTTATGTGGAAACAGCAAACGTTCCTCTGTGGTTGCAGAGAGGGAGAGAGAGAGAGGGAGAGAGAAAGAGAGGAAGGGGGGAGAGAGTAAGGATCAAGGCACCATCTGATTTCGCCCATTTCATATTTCCCATTCATTCATTTGGGATTGAGCTATTGCTTCATGTGGCTTATAGGACATGGATTCATCTCGACATTAGAAGACTTTAATGAGCTGGCCACCTTATGCAACTGTATCACATTTGTGTTCAATAAATACAAACATACAATGGCATACTAGAAACCGTTAGAGCTGATCGTATCTCTTACTGACAGTGTTTCAAGGGCTGTGTCAGTACATGTATGCGTGTGTGTGTGTGTTCTGGGGCTGGAGTGCGAAGCAACACGTTTATTTATCAAAGTGACAGGAAGTAGGTGTTGTTCTGAGAGGATGTTCTGAGACCACATCCTGCTGCATGCTGAGAGAACAACTTGTGCCGGGATGCCACAGTCTACCTTGACTGTACAGAGGTGGCAAAAGGGTGTGTATGTGTGTGTGTGTAATGTGGTCAGAGCATTCGGCCAAGAACCTAGCACCTGCAGATTTACCATGTTCTTCACACCACCACTCATAGCAGTAGACTCTCTACTTCAAAGAATAGCAGAAACATAACACCTCTGGTCAAAAATCTCAACATCTTTAGAAGATACAACTCAAGTGTCTGGGGTGATTTATTCCACCTGTTGCTCTGGGGCAGCAGGTAGCCTAGTGGTTAGAGCATTGGACCAGAAACTGAAAGGTTGCTAGATCAAATCCCTGAGCTAACAAGGTAAAAATCTGTCGTTCTGCTCCTCAACAAGGCAGTTAACCCACTGTTCCTAGGCTGTCATTGTAAACAAGAATTTGTTCTTAATTGATTTGCCTAGTTAAATAAAGGTTAAATAAATGTTCTTCATCTGTGAAATAAGCTGGATGTGGTTTATGATGTGTAACTGTCAGAGAGGTTTGTTTACTCACAATCAGGGTTGGGCCAGGTCAGTGAAGGGTCATACAGAGAACAAACCTGTAGTAGAGAACTGAGTCGACACTCATCTCTCTCTCTCTCTCTAGCTGCTACTAGTCAGGGGAACGTTGAGGTGATTAAATTCATCTCCTCTTTCTTCCACCTCCCCATTCTCTAAAGGTGATCTGAACAGGCCCCATTAACATCGATGGGGCTGTAGTAGAGCGGGTCGAGAGTTAAGTTCCTTGGTGTCTACATCACCAACAAACTATTATGGTCCAAACACACCAAGACAGTCGTGAAGAGGGCACGGCAACACCTTTTCCCCTTCAGGAGACTGAAAAGACTTGGCATGGGTCCCCAGATCCTCTTTCGACAGCTGCACCCTCGAGAGCATCCTGACCGGTTACATCACCGCCTGGTATGGCAACTGCTCGGCATCTGACCATAAGGCGCTGCAGAGGGTAGTGCATATGGCCCAGCACATCACTGGGGCCAAGCTTCCTGCCATCCAGGACCTACAGTGGGGCAAAAAAGTATTTAGTCAGCCACCAATTGTGCAAGTTCTCCCACTTAAAAAGATGAGAGAGGCCTGTAATTTTCATCATAGGTACACTTCAACTATGACAGACAAAATGAGGGAAAAAAATCCAGACAATCACATTGTAGGATTTTTAATGAATTTATTTGCAAATTATGGTGGAAAATAAGTATTTGGTCACCTACAAACAAGCAAGATTTCTGGCTCTCACAGACCTGTAACTTCTTCTTTAAGAGGCTCCTCTGTCCTCCACTCGTTACCTGTATTAATGGCACCTGTTTGAACTTGTTATCAGTATAAAAGACACCTGTCCACAACCTCAAACAGTCACACTCCAAACTCCACTATGGCCAAGACCAAAGAGCTGTCAAAGGACACCAGAAACAAAATTGTAGACCTGCACCAGGCTGGGAAGACTGAATCTGCAATAGGTAAGCAGCTTGGTTTGAAGAAATCAACTGTGGGAGCAATTGTTAGGAAATGGAAGACATACAAGACCACTGATAATCTCCCTCGATCTGGGGCTCCACGCAAGATCTCACCCCGTGGGGTCAAAATGATCACAAGAACGGTGAGCAAAAATCCCAGAACCACACGGGGGGACCTAGTGAATGACCTGCAGAGAGCTGGGACCAAAGTAACAAAGCCTACCATCAGTAACACACTACGCCGCCAGGGACTCAAATCGTGCAGTGCCAGACGTGTCCCCCTGCTTAAGCCAGTACATGTCCAGGCCCGTCTGAAGTTTGCAAGAGAGCATTTGGATGATCCAGAAGAAGATTGGGAGAATGTCATATGGTCAGATAAAACCAAAATATAACTTTTTGGTAAAAACTCAACTCGTCGTGTTTGGAGGACAAAGAATGCTGAGTTGCATCCAAAGAACACCATACCTACTGTGAAGCATGGGGGTGGAAACATCATGCTTTGGGGCTGTTTTTCTGCAAAGGGAACAGGACGACTGATCCGTGTAAAGGAAAGAATGAATGGGGCCATGTATCGTGAGATTTTGAGTGAAAACCTCCTTCCATCAGCAAGGGCATTGAAGATGAAACGTGGCTGGGTCTTTCAGCATGACAATGATCCCAAACACACCGCCCGGGCAACGAAGGAGTGGCTTCGTAAGAAGCATTTCAAGGTCCTGGAGTGGCCTAGCCAGTCTCCAGATCTCAACCCCATAGAAAATCTTTGGAGGGAGTTGAAAGTCCGTGTTGCCCAGCAACAGCCCCAAAACATCACTGCTCTAGAGGAGATCTGCATGGAGGAATGGGCCAAAATACCAGCAACAGTGTGTGAAAACCTTGTGAAGACTTACAGAAAACGTTTGACCTCTGTCATTGCCAACAAAGGGTATATAACAAAGTATTGAGATAAACTTTTGTTATTGACCAAATACTTATTTTCCACCATAATTTGCAAATAAATTCAGTAAAAATCCTACAATGTGATTTTCTGGATTTTTTTCTTCTCATTTTGTCTGTCATAGTTGAAGTGTACCTATGATGAAAATTACAGGCCTCTCTCATCTTTTTAAGTGGGAGAACTTGCACAATTGGTGGCTGACTAAATACTTTTTTCCCCCACTTTATATACTAGGTGGTGTCAGAGGAAAGCCCAAATAATAGTCAAAGACTCCAGTCACCCAAGTCATAGACTGTTTTTACACTGCTGCTACTCGCTGTTTATTATCTATGCATAGTCACTTTACCCCTACCTACATGTATATAGCCTCGTTATTGTTATTTTATTGTGTTCATTTTATATTTTTTTACTTTAGTTTATTTGATAAATATTTTCTTAACTCTTTCTTGAACCACATTGTTGGTTAAGGGCTTGTAAGTAAGCATTTCACGGTAAGCTCTACCTACACCTGTTGTATTCGGCGCATGTGACAAATAATGTTTGATTTTATTGGATTTATTAACTACAAAAAGGTAAGACGTGTTTTAATTCTAGTGCTACTCTGCACACACAAGCTTGGTATCTAGCTAGCTAGCTAGCATTTGCTCTGGTCCAACATTAAACCAACTCGGAAGTTCAAAGACATTCAAAGTTCTTCCAAAGAAGCCGCACCTCCATAGGTATAATTCTGTGGGTCTAATTCAGATAATGCATGTCATAACAAGAGGCCCAGCGCATCAAAGCAAGCTTCTTCCATCCTCTCTCGCTCTCTCCTCACCCTCAAAATGTCACTGTCACACCCTGGCCTTAGTTATCTTTGTTTTCATTATTTTAGTTAGGTCAGGGTGTGACATGGGGAATGTATGTGTTTTGGTTTGTCTAGGGGTTAGTACGTTTAATGAGTCAGTGTCTTGTCTAGGTGTTTGTATGTCTATGGCTGCCTAGATTGGTTCTCAATTAGAGGCAGCTGTGGTTTATTGTCTCTGATTGAGAGCCATATTTAAGGCAGCCATAGGCATTTGGGTTTTGTGGGTAATTGTCTATGTTGTACGTTTGTAGCTTGTGTGTGCACTTACGTTTATAGCTTCACGATCGTTTGTTGTTTTGTTTCGTTTTGTTATAGTGTTCGTTGCGTGTTTTTCCCTTCTCTAAATAAAAGAGAATGTATTTTGCACACGCTGCGCCTTGGTCCTCTCTCTCACCCATAGACGATCGTGACAGAATTACCCACCAGAATCGGACCAAGCGGCGTGTAAAGCAGCAACAGGAGCAATACACACAGGATTTATGGCAAAGGGAGCAGGATCTGGGCTACACTACGTGGGAGGAGATCGACAGGTGGGCGATCGACCCAGGGCGAGTGCCGGAGCCCGCCTGGGATTCTCTGGCGCAGTGCGAGGAGGGATACCGGCGAATGGAGGCAGCACGAAGACGCGGTAGGAAGCCTGTGAGTCAGCCCCAAAAATTTCTTGGGGGGGGGAGCTAAAAGGGAGTGTGGTGAAGTCAGGTAGGAGACCTGCGCCTACTCCCTGTACTTACCGTGGAGAGCGAGAGTACGGGCAGACACCGTGTTACGCAGTAGAGCGCATGGTGTCTCCTGTACGCGTGCATAGCCCGGTTCGGTACATTCCAGCTCCACGTATCGGCCGGGCTAGATTGAGCATTGAGCCAGGTGCCATGAAGCCGGCTCAACGCGTCTGGTCTCCAGTGCGTCTCCTCGGGCCGGCTTACATGGCACCAGCCTTACGCATGGTGTCCCCGGTTCGCCTACATAGCCCGGTGCGGGTTATTCCACCTCCCCGCACTGGTCGGGCGACGGGGAGCATACAACCAGGTAAGGTTGGGCAGGCTCAGTGCTCAAGGGAGCCAGTACGCCTGCACGGTCCGGTATTTCCGGCGCCACCTCCCCGCCCCAGCCCAGTACCACCAGTGCCTACACCACGCACCAGGCTTCCAGTGTGTCACTCGCCCTATGGTGCGTGTCTCCAGCCCGGTACCACCAGTTCCGGCACCACGCACCAAGCCTCCTGTGCGTCTCCAGAGTCCTGTGCTTCCTGTTGCTGCTCCCCGCACTAGCCCTGAGATGCGTGTCCCCAGCCCGGTACCACCAGTGCCGGCACCACGCACTAGGCCAAATGTGCGTCTCCAGGGTCCAGTATGCCCTGTTCCTTCTCCCCGCACTAGCCTTCAGGTGTGTGTCCCCAGCCCGGTACCACCAGTTCCGGCACCACGCACCAGGCCTACAGTGCGCCTCAGCCGGCCAGAGTCTGCCGTCTGCCCAGCGGCGCCTGAACTGCCCGTCTGCCCAGCCCCATCTGAGCCATCCATCCGCCCAGCACTATCTGAGCCATCCGTCTGCCCAGCGCCATCTGAGCCATCCGTCTGCCCAGCGCCATCTGAGCCATCCGTCTGCCTAGCGCCATCTGAGCCATCCGTCTGCCCAGCGCCATCTGAGCCATCCGTCTGCCCAGCGCCATCTGAGCCATCCGTCTGTCCCGAGCCATTAGAGCCGCCCGTCTGTCCCGAGCCGTCAGAGCCGTTCGTCAGTCAGGAGCCGCTAGAGCCGCCAGTCAGCCAGGATCTGCCAGAGCCGCCAACCAGCCAGGATCTGCCAGAGCCGCCAACCAGCCAGGATCTGCCAGAGCCGCCAGTCAGCCAGGATCTGCCAGAGCCGCCAGTCAGCCATGAGCAGCCAGATCCGCCAGTCAGCCATGAGCAGCCAGATCCGTCAGCCAGCCATGAGCAGCCAGATCCGTCAGCCAGCCATGAGCAGCCAGATCCGTCAGCCAGCCATGAGCAGCCAGATCCGTCAGCCAGCCATGAGCAGCCAGATCCGTCAGCCAGCCATGAGCAGCCAGATCCGTCAGCCAGCCATGAGCAGCCAGATCCGTCAGCCAGCCATGAGCAGCCAGATCCGTCAGCCAGCCATGAGCTGCAGTCCCTCAGTCCGGAGCTGCAGTCCCTCAGTCCGGAGCTGCCGTCCCTCAGTCCGGAGCTGCCGTCCCTCAGTCCGGAGCTGCCGTCCCTCAGTCCGGAGCTGCCGTCCCTCAGTCCGGAGCTGCCGTCCCTCAGTCCGGAGCTACCCCTCAGTCCGGAGCTACCCCTCAGTCCGGAGCTACCCATCCGTCCGGTGGCGCCCTCTGGGATGGTCTTCAGTCCGGGACTTGCTACAAGGGTCGCCGCTCCAGAGGCGCCACCAAAGCGGGTATTGACAATGGTGGAGTGGGGGCCACGTCCCGCACCCGAGCCGCCGCCATATTAAGGCCCACCCCGGACCCTCCCCTTCAATGTCAGGTTGTGCGGTCGGAGTCCGCACCTTTGGAGGGGGGGGGGGGGGTACTGTCACACCCTGGCCTTAGTTATCTTTGTTTTCATTATTTTAGTTAGGTCAGGGTGTGACATGGGGAATGTATGTGTTTTGGTTTGTCTAGGGGTTAGTACGTTTAATGAGTCAGTGTCTTGTCTAGGTGTTTGTATGTCTATGGCTGCCTAGATTGGTTCTCAATTAGAGGCAGCTGTGGTTTATTGTCTCTGATTGAGAGCCATATTTAAGGCAGCCATAGGCATTTGGGTTTTGTGGGTAATTGTCTATGTTGTACGTTTGTAGCTTGTGTGTGCACTTACGTTTATAGCTTCACGATCGTTTGTTGTTTTGTTTTGTTTTGTTATAGTGTTCGTTGCGTGTTTTTCCCTTCTCTAAATAAAAGAGAATGTATTTTGCACACGCTGCGCCTTGGTCCTCTCTCTCACCCATAGACGATCGTGACAGTCACATCTCGCACCCTATACTGTGACTGGCAGTACAGTGTGTGTTTGTCTTTCATTATGATTACACCATGCTGTTACTGAAAAATACAATTTGCTCGTAACGACTTTCCTATACAGATTAGATTGCTTACCCGCTCCACAACAAGCAGCTCTATCCGAACTGGTTGGTGAAGTAATTTAATGTCAAGCTAAATGTACAAAAATATATATATATCAGAGGTTTAAAAATAAACAGAAAGGAACAATATGAACCGGTACTTTATTTAGTTAGAACCAGTGAGGAACTTTATTTTTACAGCCGCCACCAAAGGTGTTGTACAGATTTGCAAACAATTGCAAAGGGCAGCAAGGGCAAGTAGTCACTGAGAGCAATAAAGTAAAGACTTGGGGTCATTCACCGAGGCAGAAGCGTAGACAAGATGGGAAACCGGTCAAACAGAAGTCCTGTCTCTTTGTGCGTCTGGCCGCCCCTTCACAAAGGTGCTTGAGGTCACCAGACCAGGGTGTGTGGTGTCCCCCACAGAGATGTCAGGAGGGTCCCCCACAGGGACGTCAGGAGGGTCCCCCACAGAGACGTCAGGAGGGTCCCCCACAGAGACGTCAAGAGGGTTCCCGACTGAGACGTCAGGAGGGTCCCCCACAGAGCTGTCAGGAGGGTCCCCCACAGAGACGTCAGGAGGGTCTCCCACAGAGATGTCAGGAGGGTTCCCGACTGAGACGTCAGGAGGGTCCCCCACAGAGCTGTCAGGAGGGTCCCCCACAGAGACGTCAGGAGGGTCTCCCACAGAGACGTCAGGAGGGTTCTCGACTGAGACATCAGGAGGGTCCCACACAGAGACGTCAGGAAGGTCCCCCACAGGGACGTCAGGAGGGTCCCCCAAGGCTGGAGCCTGGACAGCAAACATGGACCAAGCCACTGCAGCAGAGACTTTAGCGGGCTCCCAGGGGGGAAGCAGCAGGCTGGACGTCACAGGTAGGAGGGAGTCGTCTTTGGACAGCAGCAGGCTGGATGTCACAGGTCGGAGGGAGACGTCTTTGGACAGCAGTAGGCTGGATGTAGAAGGTTGGACTAGGCAGATTACACCAGAAAGGGACCGGAGAGGTCTGAGTGGCAGGGCTGGACTTGTCGCCTACAGCAGCTGCAGGAAGGGCTCCCGCATTATGGACCAACTGACATTCAGAGGTGTCGGCAGGAGTAGGAGTAGGGTGTTCTCTCAGGGTGAGCTCAGGCAGCTCCTCTGTCCCTGGAGAAGGCTGTAGGTCTTGTCAGGACCCGGTGAGAGAAACAGTCACTAATTGTCGGCAGAACCCAGAAGATGAGGCAGACACAGCAGTACTAGAGACGGTGGTTTAATCAAGGTAAAAGATCTTCAGGCAAAAATATAAATCCACAACGTCAAAAGTAATGCCAAGAGAAAAAATGAATATCCTCCAAGATACAATGAAAATCCACAAAGTGGTAAGAACAACAGGGAAAAAACAAACCTCAAAAGAATAATCAAAAATAAACAAGAACAAAACCAGAGTACCTCAGGAAAATCCAACTAGAGAAATATATGTTCACAGCATGGCTGGGGCTGGGTGCTAACATACAAACACAGAGCAAAGAACTAAGGAACACTAAGGGTTTAAATACCTACAAGGAAATGAGGCACAGGTGCAAATAATTACTAGAACAAGGGAAAAAACAAAAGGTTCAAAAAGGCGCAATGGGGGCATCTAGTGACCAAAACCTGAACAATCCTGGCCAAATCCTGACAGGTCTTCCTGCTCACGAACAAGCAGGGAGGTGAGGATAGATCTTGGATACAGAATGGGGATCAGCAGAACCTCTGTCATTGGAGATGCCGATGGCACCATTGTGCACCAGTTGAGACTCCATGGCAGCAGCTGGTTGAAGCACAGCAGTTGGAGTGTATAGCTAAAGCTACATAGCAGGAGCGGCTGTAGTAGGCGCCACTACTAACTTGAGCTCCATGGTCGGAGCAGGCTAGATCGGCACAGCTGGGGCTGGAGCACAGTGGTGGGGTGCTCCCCCAGGGTGAGCTCTGGTAGCTCCTCTGGCTCTGGAGAAAGCTGTAGCACTGCTGGGAAGGGCTTCACAGCAGGGGTCGGATCTGAGACCGGGGCTGATGGTGAAGTTGATGTGGAAGGGCGTAACGTCTCGAGCATCTTCTGACATCTGGGGTTGCGGAGTTGGTCACGCTGGCACCACAGAACCTTATTCTGTCGCTTCTGGTGTAGTATCTGTTGCATGACGATCTCTGAGATGATGTTGTCAATTGCTGGGCAGCTTGGTGGCACAGGTCCCTGTTCTCCCCCTCTAAGACATCTTTCAGATGTAAGAGGAGAGAACTGTTGAAGGACTGACTGAGACGCTCAGTGTCCAGGTAACTACTGGTGATGGTGGTCGGTGGACTGTAGGAACCTTCCATCTTCCTGACTGCTTCAATGAGCTCATCAATCTCGTCCTCTCTGGTTGTCACTGGCGGTCCACGTTGATCCCGGTTATCCCTGGTCAATGGCCGATGCTGATCCTGAGGATCTATGGTCGAGGTTTGACGCGGATCTTGCCGATCTCTGGCCTGAGGTGGAAACCCGGTGAATTAGCAACCGATGAGAAGGCTGAGGCTCTGTCCTCTATTCTGCTTCAATGAGCTCATTAATTTCATCATGCTGGCTGTGTAAACGCTTTAAAAGCGCTCATTAATTTCATCATGCTGGCTGTGTAAACTGAGTCCTCTCAGGTTGTCACTGGTGGTCCACGCTCAGGTAGATGCTGATCCCAGTGATCTCTGGTCAAGGTTTTACATTGATCCTGAGGATCACTGGTCGAGGTTCGATGCTGATTTTGGAAATCTCTGGTTGAGGTTAGCCTGAGGTGGGAACCTGGTGAATGAGCAACCGATGAAAAGGCTGAGGCTCTTTCCTCTATTCTGCTGGTCAGCCTGGGTGGTGACTTGGATTGGTGATGAGTTGTTGAAAGGGAAAAAGGACACTTTGACTGCAGTATGTCACGTCTCAAATGCTCAAGAGAACCCTCTAGCTGCTCTCCCTCATAGCAGTGGTATGTGGACTCGTAGCCATTGCCGTAATTATCGATATATTGTGGCAGGTGAGCTGATCGGCACAGATGGACCTGTTAACTGGCATCCTTGGGCTGTAGCAGTTACTGGATCTGGCTCCAAGGACCATGAAAAATATTGCTAGGTTTGTAGATTCGAAGGACCATTCAAATTAGGGGAAAACTTAGATGCTGGTATTAGGCCGGTAGTCAGTCCAGAACAATGAGGAGTCAGAATGTCCAGGTAAAGGGGTTTAATTGACAGGAAGAATCCACACACACACACACACAGCTGACTGTCACGTTCCTGACCTGTTTTCTTTTGTCTTGTATTTATTTAGTTGGTCAGGGCGTGAGTTGGGTGGGTTTGTCTATGTGTGATTTTCTATGTTGGGATGTTTGTGTTCGGCCGGTTATGATTCTCAATCAGAGGCAGCTGTCAATCGTTGTCCCTGATTGAGAATCATACTTAGGCAGCCTGGGTTTCACGTGTGTTTTGTGGGTGTTTGTTCCTGTGCCAGGTTTTGTGCAGTGGTGGGCCGTCAGGGCCTGCAAGGCCTTCTCTGCTGGCCTAAACATCATCAGAATATAATTTTTGTTTAAATATATTTTCCCACAAATATGTATTAAATTATTCCCCAGAGTAAGAGTTATACTCTTCATTTCATAGCTTTCCTCTTGGTTGCACTGCTTCCAGCCCCAGGTTGAGATTTTGAGGGCTGGTCTTTATGTTAGATCTTTTATCCAATCATATTCAGCCATCATGTGTTGCCAGGGGTCTAAAATCTGCCCTCAGGCCTTCAGAATCAACAGTGCGGGCGCTTGTAGCTTATAGTGAATGGAAATGAAAATTTAGTGTCAACCAATCAGCTTTAGAGTTGGCTATTGTACGCCTTCTGGCTGGCTCCAGTGTTACACAGGAGCCAGCTAGCAGGCGTAGTGCGTGCACGTCTTTTGATTGGATTACCAATATTGAGAGGCAGGTCCTATGGAGATCTAGGAAACTGAATTTGATAAACGAATTAATTCGCGTACTACTAAGCTGTTTTTTCAACCCACAATGGCGGAAGGAGGAGAAGATATCGATTTGGTCGAGGATATAATTATAACGCCATTCTCAAGACGAACTTTTCAAGAAAAGTTAGACATTGTAAGGAGAGGTCGCCCGACGCCACAAAGCCTGTCACAGGCGGGAAAGTGCTTCGTTCGCTCGCCACTTTCAAAGTTTCAACTACGAGCGCTGTCAATGGCTCACAGGCTCCTTGGCTCCGAGAAGCACTGCAAACTGTACTGCTGGGAATGCCTATTATTTGCAAGTGATCGATTTGGTGTTTGGAGCCACACTGGCTTTGCAAACTTGAGTTGTCTAACCAAGGCAGCAACGAGACACCAAAGTACGGCTGGGCACTAACAAGCAATGGTGCTTTTGAAAACTTTTGGGGACACCGGAGTGGATCTACAGCTCAAAGAACAAACGCGCAGGGCAACGGAGCTGCACAATGAAAAGGTGAAGGGAAATATTGAAAAGACTCATTGATTGTGTCATGTTTTTGGGTAAACACTGTTTACCCAAAAATGTCAATTTGTCAATTTCAAGGTGACGCAACGCCTGGTTATACTGCGTTTCTGTCTAAATGTATAGTTTCTAGAGCCATGGCATCATAATGAGGTGGATTAATTCGGGTGGGACTGTGTAGTACCTCACTGAAGGCCCAGGCCCCAGGCCCATGGCACGCCACTGGTTTTGTGCCACACAGGACTGTTTCGGTTTTGTCACGTTTGTTGGTTGTTTTGTATTTTGAAGTGTTTTGTTGACTTTCATTAAATAATGAACACTAACCACTCTGCGTTTTGGTCCTCTCCTTCTGTCAGCGAGGACAGCCGTTACACTGACACAACTCTGACATCAATGAATAACTGTAGATTGTGGTTCTACAACGGTAGAAAAGAAAGGACATATTGTAATACATAATAATATTTAAAAGGGGTACCTTGACTTAACTTGCAGCAAGCCTAACACCAGTTAGGGAGAGGAAATCACACTTCACCACCACTAGTGACATGGAAGGTAATTACTTGTGTGTGCAAATATGATGAAGATGTATGCCCAATACAAATTCACAATTGCATCTTTTTTTAACTAGGCAAGTCAGTTAAGAACAAATTCTTATTTTCAATGATGGCCTAGGAACAGTGGGTTAACTGCCTTGTTCAGGGGCAGAACGACAGATTTTTACCTTGTCAGCTCAGGGATTTGATCTTGCAACCTTTTGGTTACTAGTCCAACGCTCTAACCACTAGGCTACCTGCCGCCAACAACAACTCTTGTTGTTTCAAAATTAAAAGTTGCTTGCTGCTATGGATCAAGGTAATTCATGACTTGTCTGGGGTATTTATTTTATAACCCAAAACGAATGAATGAATTTAAACCAAAATGTATTTGACTTATTTGAATACTGTATTGGAGAAGTATAGCATCTGAATCCGTCTATCCACCTTGCTCCAAGTGTGTCTTAAAGATATGTAAATCTAAAGGATAGAAAAGCTATGCAGTTATGACATATCTATTAATAATTTGAGCCTTGTCCCAGTGAATCAGCCAACTAATCAATAAAGTTGCCTTGTATAACAACATTTAAAGGTAGTTAGCATCTTTGAATGGGGTACTCTAACCCCTGCCAAGAGATCTCTTGGACCTCTCTTTTCAACATGAGTACAACATGAGTTACTTTATTTCTACCATGCTATTCAAAACAATCAGCAAGTGCTGACCAAGGTCATTCCCCCCACATGTTATTTTCTTTTAAACATTGCACACTGCAATCATATGATATGATTTTCAAACTTCTTACTACTGGGTCAGTAGGTGCCCTTATGTCTGATTAATATTGTCTGATTTGTTATGATTGTTCTCTATTATATCAACTGAGTGCTTGTGTATGGGGTGAATATTTGAAGCATCGCAATGATGAAGGCTTTCATTCTATTTCAACCAAAATCAACAAATAAGAACACACATACCAACAAGAGGCACAAGTATTTCTCATTGACAGCTTTATTAAAACATTTCACAAAAGGGAATTTTAAAACAATGGTATCTGGCAGACGCTTTCATTCACCTCCAGGAGTTCTTTATTGTCATTTAGCAGATGCTCTTATCCAGAGTGACTTACAGGAGCAATTAGGGTTAAGTGCCTTGCTCAAGGGCACAGACAGATTTTTCACCTAGTCGACTCAGGAATTCGAAGCAGCGACCTTTCGGTTACTGGCCCAACTCTCTTAACCGCTGGGCTACCTGCCACCCACATGGTTTTTCAGTGGCACTTAACTACTTTATTTGGAACTAGAACCGCTGTACAAAGAGTCCTCGTTGTGTCAGAATAAGTACGCCAAGCATATCTCCACCCAACCGCACAGAGACAAGACAAAGAACCCCTTACAGAAGTGGAGAATTGTACATCCTGATGTAAACTATAGGCTGATCTGCTCCTACTTCTATGTATTATTTTGTATATGTTATCTGTAAATAGTTCACTAAAGTGCATCGTACTGGCCTTCTACTTTTCTTTCTTGTTCTACACAAATATCACTAAGACCTCCAGTGGTGTCAGGTTACATACTGACTGCAGCTGCTGGTCCACTGTCCATAAGTTCACCTCAGTTTATAAGAGAATTAACATTGCAGTCCTGAAGAACTGGTGGAGGAGGCACTCCACTTTACACGACTACAGGATATGATTACAGATTTGTCGGAGAATTATAAAGCAATAATATCATAATAGAGTGGAAAATTCCACAGCTAATCTTTCCATACGTAGTAACTGATTATGAGAAGATATTAAACACAATGGAACAGTTTGCACCTCAGAACAGCCCCCCACTAACCTGCCAGCTTCTAAGAAATACAAACAAAATGTTAAAATACAATAACTATTTATGCATTATAACGTCAGTCTGTTCGGCTGGGTGGCAAATGGGTCGAATCAAGCGCCGACTGAGCAATGTCTGTTGTCCCCTCCCGAAAATTGACAGTTTGATGAGCTAAGCTGGTGATCCGTCTTCTCTGTGTCTGGGGGCATAGTGTCCATCAACAGGGAACGGATATCATCAGCTCTTTGAAGGAGTAGGATGAGGTCAGACTGAGAGTAACAGGGTGATAATGGGTTTCTCTAGACATGTGTATCAAAATATATTGAAAGGGAATTATTGTGAGCCGACTACGTCACTGTAAGTCAGAAACAGTTGTGCAACTAGAAAAATATAACACATGTATACATTCACTACCATTTTGTATAAAAAACATGAGAGCTCTCGTTTATGTTGAGAATTATCAGAGAATACTGATGGTAACACTCTTCATTGAAAAGAAAAAGAGAATTTGGCGTTCTCAGCTCAAATGTTTGTAGTCCCCAAAAATGTTTGGGTACAGTGTTCAAAAGGCATATACTGGCAGAAAGGAAAACCTGCACTCACTGAAATATTCTTTAAGTTTTAATGTCTTATTTTTTAGCAGTAGATGTGAAAACAATCAGATGCATTTTGGCGGCAGCCTTCATCAGCATTTGGAGAAGAAGTAGACATCCACTCATATTTATAGATGACGTCACATTGTAGTACTGCTTCTCTCTTTTTTCACAATCATTATCTACATTCATTATTTACTTATTGTACATCATTTACATACATTTTCTACTGTTATCCACAAGAGCTTCAAAATATAAATAATAATAAAAAAAGAAAAGTGCATCTGTTGTTCACAGGAAGCAACCGAACAAGAGTTCTTCATTAAGGCCTCTCTGTTTGTAAGGCATGGATATAATATGCCTCTCTCTGTAACAGCAAAAACAATTCCCTCAGAAGTGTGATGTGACGTCATCTATAAATATGAGTGGATGTCTACTGTTCTCCAAATGCTGCCCAAATGCTGCCGTTTGTTTTTACATCTTCTGCTATAAAATAATACATTAAATCTTTAAAGTATATTTCAGTGAGTGCGGGTTTTTCCTTTCTGTTAACACTAGCAGGGGAAGACATCTTCATGCTATCTACTGTTAACACTAGCAGAGGAAGGATGTGTACTATGGCAAGGTCAAGAGCGGTCTGTCCCTCCTGGTTCTTCATGGTAGGATCAGCTCCGTGTGCTAGCAGTAGAGCACACAGCGGAGTTCCTCCCTTCTGAGCCGGTTGAAGGCCCACTTGTCTGTGGCTTTCACACACGTGCTGGTCTATATGCTTCAAGATGTCCATTGTTCCTGTACACAAGAAAGCGAAGGTAACTGAACTAAATGACTATTGTCCCGTAGCACTCACTTCTATTATCATGATGTGCTTGTGGCTAGCTAAGGATCATATCATCTCCACCTTACCTGACACCCTAGATCAACTATAATTTGCATACCTCCCCAACAGATCCACGGATGACAGAATAACCATCGCACTGCACACTGCCCTCCCATCTGGATAAGAGGAATGCCTATGTAGAAATGCTGTTCATAGACTACAGCTCAGCTCACAGTGGTAAGGCGCCGAGTTTCTGACATTCATTCAGGCGCCGATGATGTGGACGTGGATTAAGGCAGCCCCCCACACCTCTCTGATTCAGAGTGGTTGTGTTAAATGCAGAAGACACATTTCAGTTGAATGCATTCAGGTATCCCCTTTCCGCCTTTCCCATAGTGCCCTCCAAGCTCATCACTAAGCTTGGGGCCCTGGGTCTGAACCCCACCCGTGCAACTGGGTCCTGGACTTCCGGACAGTCCGACCCCAGATGGTGAAGGTAGGCAACAACACCTCCGCCACGCATGTCCTTAACACAGGGGGGCCCCACAAGGGTGCGTGCTCAGCCCCCTCCTGTACTCCCTGTTCACCCATGACTACGTGTCTCAATCATCAAGTTTGCTGATGACACAATAGTGGTAGGCCTGATAACCAACAACGACGAGACAGACTACCGGGCATCCTTTCTGGCTGTCCGCAACTGCAGGGCTCTCCAGAGGGTGGTGCGGTCAGCCCAACACATCCCCGAGGGCATACTGCCTTCCCTCCAGGACATCTACAGCACCCGGTGTAACAGGAAGGAAGGCCAAGAAGATCATCAAGGAACTCAGACACCCGAGCCACGGCTTGTTCACCCCACTACCATTTGGAAGGTGGAGACAGTACAGATGCATCAAAGCTGGGACCAAGAGACTGAAAAACAGCTTCTATCTCCAGACCATCAGAGTGTTAAATAGTCACCACTAGTCTGCCCAGTACCATGCCCGGAACTTAGTAACTGTTACTAGCTGGCTACCACCTGGTACTCTACCCTGCACCTTAGAGACTTCTGACCAATGTACATAGTCATTGGACACTGCTCACTTTAATCATTTTTACATACTGTTTAACCCATATATACTGTATTCTAGTCAAGGATCAACCAATATAACTAATGTTGTACACACCTTTCCTTTTCATATACTGTCCATATTGTCTATACACACAATTATATACTGTTATGAAGCTGACTCAGTATCTCTCGTCACGAACAAGCATTATTTAATTCCCCTTATAAATAGTTTAGTGCGTTCATGTTACCCCAAATATCTAGTAATTAATTTATCCTAAATGTATATTATATACTGTTGTAATTTTCCTCTTTTGCCAGTATCATTGGTATTTATTGTGCGCAAGGCTAATTATGTGTCGAGGAAGGAAATGTTTTGTCGAGTTGCATTGTGACGCATTTCAGTTTCATATGTAAATGCATTAATTTACCATTTTGCAATCTTCCAAGTGGATGCGATGTTCAGGTGCACATGAACACCTGCTAAACTGACGAGAAAGAAGTTTGTTTATTTCCATATTGTAATGTGTTCTGTGTTTGAAGTTTGCGTGCCTCGGAGCTCCATGTCTTGTCGTGCGTAATGGGTGCGCGGCTCCATAACTAATACATTTTGTTCTGGTATGTGAGCTGTGTTGGGAGGCGATCCATAGAACTGTATACCCCAACCTGATATAGTTGGTGTTGCAGGGTAGGCCTGATTGAGGCTTAGGTTTGATTTAAATTCAAACCTGTATTTTGAGTCTGTTTATTTTGTAAATACCTTTTGTAGATTATGTAAATATTCCATTGGATTTCATCAATCACCGGGATCCACATTTTCTCTGTTAACAAACTGGACACTATTTTGCACCTGATCCTGCTGCCTCCTGCTAATTACTGCCCTTAAAGCTACTTCAACATTCGGTCCCTACGAGATATACATATATATATTTATATTCCGGACTTTGACATTGCTCGTTCTGATATTTCTTAATTTCGCTGCACCTGCAATAACATCTGCTAAATATGTGTACATGACCAATAAAATGTGATTTAAGAGGCAGAGAGTAGTGACAGAGGAGAGAAGAGAGGACAGGAGAGCCAAAAGACTGATGACATCCAAGCTGTTGCATATCTAAGCTTTCCATAAGGTCACTTTCATCACAGTGTGGGAGTTTTGTCATTGTATGCGCTGTATGGTTCTCTGTACGGGTTTGTAAACTAAACAATACATACAGTGTATTCTAAAGTCTGATGACATCCAAGCTATTTTATACATTATCTTAGGCCTAAAGGTCACAGCATAAAGTGCCTTCAGAAAGTATTCAGACCCCTTGACTTTTTTACAAAGTGTTACAAAGTGGGATTAAAAATGATTTAATTGTAATTTTGCGTAAATGATCTACACAAAATACTCTGTAATGTCAAAGTGGAAGAAAAATTCTAACATGTATTAAAAATAAAACACTAATACAGTGCATTCGGAAAGTTTTCAGACCACTTCCCTTTTTCCACATTTTGTTACGTTACAGCCTTATTCTAAAATGGATTAAATAAATACAAATGTTTGCAAATGTATAAAAAATGTAAAACATTTCAATATTTTATTTACATAAGTATTCAGACCCTTTGCTATGAGACTCGAAATTGAGCTCAGGTGCATCCTGTTTCCATTGATCATCCTTGAGACGTTTCTACAACTTGATTGGAGTCCACCTGTGGTAAATTAAATTGATTGGACATGATTTGGAAAGGAACACACCTGTCTATATAAGGTCCCACAGTTGACAGTGCATGTCAGAGCACAAACAAAGCCATGAGGTTGATGGAATTGTTCGTAGAGCTCCGAGACAAGATTGTGTCGAGGCTGAGATCTGACAAAGGGTACCAAAACATGTCTGCAGCGTTGAAGGTCCCCAAGAACACAGTGGCCTCCATCATTCTTAATTCTTACGGCTGAGATCCCGTTAACGGGATCGATATGACAACAGCCAGTGAAAGTGCAGGGCGCCAAATTCAAAACAACAGAAATCTCATTGTCACGCCCTGGCTATAGAGAAGTTTTTTATTCTCTATTTTGGTTAGGCCAGGGTGTGACTAGGGTGGGCAGTCTATGTTCTTTTTTCTATGTTGTTGGTTTTCTATGTGTTTGGCCTGGTGTGGTTCCCAATCAGAGGCAGCTGTCTATCGTTGTCTCTGATTGGGAGCCATACTTAGGTAGCTTGTTTTCCATTTTGTGTTGTGGGTGATTATTTTCTGTTTAGTGTGTGTTGCACCTGACGGAGCTGTTTCGGTTGTCACTTTGTTGTTTTTGCTTTTTAGTGTTCAGTTTCTATTAAATATGACGAACACTTACAACGCTGCGTTTTGGTCTTCACCTTCTTCCGACGACAGCCGTTACAGCATCACCCACCAACCAAGGACCAAGCAGCGTGGTATCGAGCAGCAGCGTTATCTGGACTCATGGACATGGGAGGAGATTTTGGATGGTAAGGGACCCTGGGCACTGGCTGGGGAATATCGCCGCCCCAAGGAAGAACTGGAGGCAGCTAAAGCTGAGCGGCGGCGATATGAGGAGTTAGCACGGCAGCACAACAGGCACGAGAGGCAGCCCCCCAATTTTTTTGGGGGGGGGGGGCACACGGGGTTATTGGCGGAGTCAGGCGATAGACCTGAGCCAACTCCCCGCGCTTACCGGAAGAAGCGCAGTACTGGTCAGGCACCGTGTTATGCGGTCAAGTGCACGGTGTCGCCAGTACGCGCTCATAGCCCGGAGCGCTATAGGCCAGCCCCCCGCAAGTGCCATGCGAGAGTGGGCATCCAGCCAGGGCGTGTTGTGCCAGCTCAGCGTATCCTGCGCCGGCTCTGCGTGCTGTGTCTCCGGGGCGCTGGGAGGGTGCAGTGCGTCCTATGCCTGCACTCCGCCCGTGCCCGGGCGAATGTGGGCATTGAGCCTAAGGGAGAGGTGCGAGTAGTATGCACCAGATCTCCAGTGCTCCCCCACAGCCCGGTTCAACCTGTGCCTGCACTCTGGAGGGTCCGGGCTAAAGTGGTCATCCAGCCTGGAGGAGTGGTGCCAAGGCTGCGCACCAGAGCTCCAGTGCTCCCCCACAGCCCGGTCCATCCGGTGCCTCCTCCACACACCAGGCCTCCTGTAGGTCTCCCCAGCCTGGGGGTCCTGTGGCAGCCCCACGCACCAGGCTGTCTCTCCGTCTCCTCCCTCCAGGTTCTCTCTCCTGTCCGGAACTGCCAGAGCCGCCCGTCTGTCCGGCGCTGCCAGAGTCTCCCGCCTGTCCGGAGCTGCCAGAGCCGCCCGTCAGTCCGGAGCTGCCAGAGCCGTCCGTCAGTCCGGAGCTGCCAGAGCCGCCCCTCAGTCCGGAGGTGCCAGAGCCGCCCCTCAGTCCAGAGGCGCCCCTCAGTCCAGAGACGCCCCTCAGTCCAGAGGCGCCCCTCAGCCCAGTGGTGACCTCTACGAGGGTCTTCAGTCCGCTGCGAGGGTCCCCGCTCCAGAGGTGCCACCTAAGTGGGCCAAGACTGAGGTGGAGCGGGGTCCACGTCCTGCACCCGAGCCGCCGCCGTAAGGAAGGCCCACCCAGACCCTCCCCTTTAGAGTCAGGTTTTGCGGCCGGAGTCCGCACCTTTTGGGGGGGGGGGGGTACTGTCACGCCCTGGCTATAGAGAGGTTTTTTATTCTCTATTTTGGTTAGGCCAGGGTGTGACTAGGGTGGGCAGTCTATGTTCTTTTTTCTATGTTGTTGGTTTTCTATGTGTTTGGCCTGGTGTGGTTCCCAATCAGAGGCAGCTGTCTATTGTTGTCTCTGATTGGGAGCCATACTTAGGTAGCCTGTTTTCCATTTTGTGTTGTGGGTGATACATTTTCTGTTTAGTGTGTGTTGCACCTGACGGAGCTGTTTCGGTTGTCACTTTGTTGTTTTTGCTTTTTAGTGTTCAGTTTCTATTAAATATGATGAACACTTACCACGCTGCGTTTCGGTCTTCACCTTCTTCCGACGACAGCCGTTACACTCATAATTAAAATTCCTCAGACATACAAGTATTTTACACCATTTTAAAGATAAACTTGTTGTTAATCCCACCACAGTGTCCGATTTCAAAAAGACTTTACGACGAAAGCACACCAAACGATTATGTTAGCTCTGCACCTAGTCACAGAAAAACTTTGCCATTTTTCCAGACAAAGAGAGGAGTCACAAAAAGCAGAAATAGAGATAAAATGAATCACTAACCTTTGATGATCTTCATCAGATAACACTCATAGGACTTCATGTTACACAATACATGTATGTTTTGTTCGATAAAGTTCATATTTATATCCAAAGATCTTAGTTTACATTGGCGCGTTATGTTCAGTAATGTTTTGCCTCCAAACATCCGGTGATTTTCTAGAGAGCCACATCAATTTACAGAAATACTCATAATAAACATTGATAAAAGATACAAGTATTAAACATGGAACTTTAGATAAACTTCTCCTTAATGCAACCGCTGTGTCAGATTTAAAAAAACTTTACGGAAAAATTACACCATGCTATAATCTGAGTACAGCACTCAGAGCCCAAATAAGCCATAAAGATATCTGCCATGTTTTGGAGTCAACAGAAGTCAGAAATAGCATTATAAATATTCACTTACCTTTGATGATCTTCATCAGAATGCACTCCCAGGAATCCCAGTTCCACAATAAATGTTTGTTTTGTTCGATATAGTCCATCATTTATGTCCAAATACCTTCATTTTGTTTACGCGTTCAGTCCAGTAATCCAAATTCATGACGCACAGGTCAGACGAAAAGTCAAACAATTCCATTACAGTTCGTAGAAACATGTCAAACGATGTATAGAATCAATCTTTAGGATGTTTTTAACATAAATCTTCAATAATGTTTAAACCGGAGAATTCCTTTGTCTTCAGAAATGCAATGGAAAGCAGGTCGCTCTCACGTGAGCGCGCATGTTCAGCTCATGCCAGACACCTGACTCAAAGAGCTCTCCTTCCCTCACTCTTCACAGTAGAAGCATCAAACAAGGTTCTAAAGACTGTTGACATCTAGTGGAAGCCTTAGGAAGTGCAATATGACCAATATCCCACTGTATATTGGATAGGCAAACCTACAAACCTCAGATTTCCCACTTCCTGGTTTTTCTCAGGTTTTTGCCTGCCATATGAGTTCTGTTATACTCACAGACATCATTCAATCAGTTTTAGAAACTTCAGAGTGTTTTCCATCCAAATCTACTAATAATATGCATATCTTAGCCTCTGAGCCTGAGTAGCAGGCAGTTTACTCTGGGCACCTTTTCATCCAAGCTACTCAATACTGCTACCCAGCCATAAGAAGTTAAATGGAAGACTACCAAGACTCTTGCTAGAGCTGGCCACCCGACCAAACTGAGCAATCGGGGGAGAAAGGCCTTGGTCAGGGAGATGTGGAGATGGGAAAACCTTTCAGAAGGACAACCATCTCTGCAGCACTCCACCAATCAGGCCTTTATGATAGACGGAAGGCACATGACAGTAAAAGTAAAAGGCACATGACAGCCCGCTTGGAGTCAAAAGGACTCTCAGACATTGAGAAACAAGATCCTTTGGTCTGAGCATCACATCTGGAGGAAACCTGGCACCATCTCTACAAAGAAGCACGGTGGTGGCAGCTTCATGCTGTGGGGATTTATTTCAGTGACAGGGACTGGGAGACTAGTCAGGATCGAAGGAAAGATGAACGGAGCAAAGTACAGAGAGATCCTTGATGAAAACCTGCTCCACAGAGCTCAGGACCTCAGACTGGGGCAAAGGTTAACCTTCCAACAGGACAACGACCCTAAGCACACAGCCAAGACAACACAGGAGTGGCTTCGGGACAAGTCACTGAACGTCCTTGAGTGGCCCAGGCAGAGCCTGGACTTTCTCTGCAGAGACCTGAAAATAGCTGTGCAGCGATGCTCCCCATCCAACATGACAGAGCTTGAGATCTGCAGAGAAAATGGGAGACACTCCCAAAATACAGTTGTGCCAAACTTGTAGCGTCATACCCAAGACGGCTCGAAGCTGTAATTGCGTTTAGTGTAGTCTTCCACAAGCTTCTCACAATAAGTTGGGTGAATGTTGGCCCATTCCTCCTGACAGAGCTGGTGTAACTGAGTCAGGTTTGTAGGCCTCCTTGCTCGCACACACTTTTTCAGTTCTGCCCACAAATTTTCTATGGGATTGAGGTCAGGGCTTTGTGATGGCCACTCCAATACCTTGCCTTTGTTGTCCTTAAGCCATTTTGCCACAACTTTGGAAGTATGCTTGGAGTCATTGTCCATTTGGAAGACCCATTTGCGACCAAGCTTTTTTCCTGACTGATGTCTTGAGATGTTGCTTCAATATATCCACACAATTGTCCTTTCTCATGATGCCATCTATTTTGTGAAATGCACCAGTCCCTCCTGCAGCAAAGCACCCCCACAACATGATGCTGCCACCCTGTGCTTCACGGTTGGGATTGTGTTCTTCAGCTTGCAAGCCTCCCCCTTTATCCTCCAAAGATAACGATGGTCATAATGGCCAAACAGTTTCTGTTTGGTCACAATTTTTTTTCTGAGGTCTTGGCTGATTTCTTTTGATTTTCCCATGATGTCAAGCAAAGAGGCACTGAGTTTGAAGGTAGGCCTTGAAATACATCCACAGGTACACCTCCAATTGACTCAAATTATGTCAATTAGCTTATCAGAAGCTTCGAACGCCATGACATCATTTTCTGTAATTGTCCAAGCTGTTTAAAGGCACAGTCAACTTAGTGTATGTAAACTTCTGACCCACTAGAATTGTGATACAGTGAATTATAAGTGAAATAATCTGTCTAAACAATTGTTAGAAAAATGACTTGTGTCATGCACTAAGTAGATGTCCTAACCGACTTGTCAAAACTATAGTTTTTCAACAAGACATTTGTGGAGTGGTTGAAAAACAAGTTTTAATGAATCCTACCTAAGTGTATGTAAACTTTCGACTTCAACTGTACGTGAGAATGCTCTTCATTGACTACAGCTCAGTGTTCAACACCATAGTGCCCTCCAAGCTCATCACTAAGCTAAGGACCTTGGGATTAAACACCTCCCTGTACAATTGGATACTGGACTTTTTGACAGGTCGCCCGCCGGCTGGTGAGGTTAGGCAAAAACACAGACCCTCAACACGGGGGCCCCTCAGGGGTGCGTGATTAGCACCCTTCTGTAGTCCCTGTTCACCTACGACTGCATGGCCGCACACGACGCCAACACCGTCATTAAGTTTTCAGACGACACAACGATGGTAGGCCTGATCACCGACGATGATGAAGCAGCATACAGGGAGGAAGTCAGAGACCTGGCAGTGTGGTGCCAGGACAACAACATCTCCCTAAACGTCAGCAAGACAAAAGAGCTGATCGTAGACTACAGAAAAGAGAGGGCCGAGCACGCCCCCATTCACACCAACAGGGCTGTAGTGGAGCGAGTCTAGAGCTTCAAGTTCCTCTGTATCCACATCACTAAGGACCTATCATGGTCCAAACACACCAATACAGTCATGAAGAGGGCACAACAACTTCTCTTACCTCTCAGGAGGCTGAACAGATTTGGCATGGGCCCTCAGATCCTCAAAAAGGTTCTACATCTGCACCATTGAGCGCATCTTGACTTGCTGCATCACCACTTGGTATGGCAACTGCTCAGCATCCGACCGCAAGGCGATACAGAGGGTAGTGAGTATGGCCTAGTACATCACTGGGGCCGCGCTCCCTGTCCTCCAGGACCTCCATACCAGGCGGTGTCAGAGGAAGGCCCTGAAAATTGTCAAAGAATCCAGCTACCCAGCTAAGTCACAGTCTGTTTTGTCTGCTTCCGCACGGCAAGTTTTGAATCAAAAGGCTCCTCAACAGCTTCTACCCCAAAGCCATAAGACTGCTGAACAGTTCATCAAATGGCTACCCGGACTTTCTGCTTTTCACCCCTACCTACATGTACATAGTACTTAAATCAATCACCTAACCAAACCTACATGTACATATTACTTCAATCAATCACTCCAACTACCTTGTAGCTCAGTACACTGACTCGGTACCGGTACTCCTTGTACATAGCCTGTATATAGCTACATTATTGTCATTTTATTGTGTTATTTTATTGTGTTACTATTTTCTTTTATCTATTTGCTAATTTTCTTACTTTTTAAACTGCATCATTGGGAAAGGGCTGGTATGTAATAATTTCACGGAAAAGTCTACATTTGTTGTATTCGGCGCATGTGACAAATAAAATTGTATCATAACCTTGATGTGATTGGCCTGACTGAAACATGGCTCAAGCCTAATGAATTTACTGTGTTAAATGAGGCCTCTCCTCCTGGTTACACTAGTGACCATATCCCCCGATCATCCCGCAAAGACAGAGGTGTTGCTAACATTTATAACAGCAAATTTCAATTTACAAAAAATTAAAGGACAGCGTTTTCGTCGTTTGAGCATCTAGTCATGAAATCTATGCAGCCTACTCAATCACTTTTTATAGCTACTGTTTACAGACCTCCTGGTTCATATACAGCATTTATCACTGAGTTCCCTGAATTCCTATCAGACCTTGTAGTCATGGCAGATAATATTCAAATGTTTCCTGACTTCAATATTCACATGGAAAAGTCCACAGACTCACTTCAAAAGGCTTTCGGAGCCATCATCGACTCAGTGGGTTGTCCAACATGTGTCCGGACATACGCATTGGACATACCCTGGATCTCGTTTGGTCCCTCTGAATAAATATTGTGGATCTAAACGTTTTTCCTCATAATCCAGGACTATCGGACCACCATCTTATTATGTTTACAATCGCAACAAGTAATCTTCTCAGACCCCAACCAAGGATTATCAAAAGCCATGCTATAAATTCTCGGACAACCCAAAGATTCCTAGATGCCCTAAAAGACTCCCTCCACCTACCGAAGGACTTCGGAGTACAAAAATCAGTTAACCACCTAACTAATAATTTAAATGTAACCTTGTGTAATAACCTAGATGCAGTCGCACCCAAAAAACGTTTTTTTTTAAACAAAAAATCAGCTCTCCGGTATACAGAAAATACCAGAGCCCTGAAGCAAGCTTCCAGAAAATTGCAACGGAAATGGCACTGCACCAAATTGGAAAGACAGTGTCACATGTGCTACCTCTCCAGCCTCTAGGTCACCAGGCTGCTCGTTATGGCGCACACCTGTCACCATCGTTACGAGCACCTGCGCGTCATCAGACTCACCTGGACTCCATCACCTCCCGAATTACCTTCCCTACATATGTCACTCCCTTTGGTTCCTTCCCCAGGTGTTATTGTTTCTTTTCCAGTGTTAAGTCTGTGCGTTGTTTGTGTTTCTTGTTTTATGTTGTGTTTATTTATTAAAACCTTCACTCCCTGAACTTGCTTCCCGCCTCTCAGTGCACATCGTTACAGACAGTAGTGTGTAATATCGAAGAGCCCTCACAGCAGCTCGATCAGCCTATTTTTCCAACCAAATCGAGGAGAATAAGAATAATCCAAAATGTATTTTCGATACTGCTGCAAAGCTAACTAAAAAGCAGCATTCCCCAAGAGAGGATGGCTTTCACTTCAGTAATGAGGAATTCATGAACTTCTTTGACGAAAAGATCATGATCATTAGAAAGCAAATTAGGGACTCCTCTTTGAATCTGCGTATTTCTCCAAAGCTCAGTTGTCCTGAGTCTGCACAAAACTCACAGGACCAAGGGTCAATGGAGACACAAGTTTTTTAATCCTGTATCTCTTGAGACATTCACGAAAATAGTCATGGCCTCTAAACCTTCCAGCTGAACTCAATTTAACCTTGCGCAATACCCTAGATGCAGTTGCACCCTTAAAAACTAAAAACATTTGTCATAAGAAACTACCTCCCTGGTATACAGAAAATACCCGAGCTCTGAAGCAAGCTTCCAGAAAATTGGAACGGAAATGGCGCCACACCAAACTGGAAGTCTTCCGACTAGCTTGGAAAGACAGTACCGTGCAGTATCGAAGAGCCCTCACTGCTGCTCGATCATCCTATTTTTCCAACTTAATTGAGGAAAATAAGAACAATCCGAAATGTATTTTTGATACTGTCGCAAAGCTAACTAAAAAGCAGCATTCCCCAAGAGAAGATGGCTTTCACTTCAGCAGTAATAAATTCATGAACTTCTTTGAGGAAAAGATCATGATCATTAGAAAGCAAATTACGGACTCCTCTTTAAATCTGCATATTCCTCCAAAGCTCAGTTGTCCTGAGTCTGCACAACTCTGCCAGGACCTAGGATCAAGAGAGACACTCAAGTGTTTTAGTACAATATCTCTTGACAGAATGATGGAAATAATCATGGCCTCTAAACCTTCAAGCTGCATACCGGACCCTATTCCAACTAAACTACTGAAAGAGCTGCTTCCTGTGCTTGGCCCCCCTATGTTGAACATAATAAATGGCTCTCTATCCACCGGATGTGTACCAAACTCACTAAAGGTGGCAGTAATAAAGCCTCTCTTGAAAAAGCCAAACCTTGACCCGGAAAATATAAAAAAAACTATTGGCCTATATCGAATCTCCCATTTCTCTCAAAGATTTTAGAAAAAGCTGTTGCGCAGCAACTCACTGCCTTCCTGAAGACAAATAATGTATACGAAACACTTCAGTCTGGTTTTAGACCCCATCATAGTACTGAGACTGGACTCATGAAGGTGGTAAATTACCTTTTAATGGCATCAGACCAAGTCTCTGCATCTGTCCTCGTGCTCCTAGACCTTAGTGTCGCTTTTGACACCATTGATCACCACATTATTCTGGAGAGATTGGAAACAATGATTGTCTACACGGACAAGTTCTTGCCTGGTTAAGAGCTTATCTGTCGAAAAGATATCAGTTCGTCACTGTGGTTGGTTTGTCCTTTGACAAATCAATTGTAAGTTTCGGTGTTCCTCAAGGTTCTGTTTTAGGGCCACTATTGTTTTCACTATATATACTACCTCTTGGTCATGTCATTCGCAAACACAATGTCAACTTTCACTGCTATGCGGATGACACACAGCTGTACATTTTGATGAAACATAGTGAAGCCCCAAAATTGCTTACCCTGTAAGCCTGTGTTTTAGACATAAGGAAGTGGACGGCAGCAAATGTTTACTTTTAAACTTGAACAAAACAGAGATGCTAGTTCTAGGTCTCAAGAAACAAAGATATCTGCTGTTTGATCTGACAGTTAATCTTCATGGTTGTACAGTCATCTCAAATAAAACTATGAAGGACCTCGGCGTTACTCTGGACCCTGATCTTTTAACGAACATATAAAAAATATTTAAAGGGCAGCATTTTTCCATCTTCGTAACATTGCAAAAATCAGAAACGTTTTTCAAAAATTATGCAGAAAAGCTAATCCATGCTTTTGTCACTTCTAGATTAGACTACTGCAATGCTCTACTAACCGGCTACCCGGATAAAGAACTAAATCTTGACTATAACCAAAAGATTTGATTATATTACTCCAGTGCTAGCCTCTCTACACTGGCTTCCTGTTAAGGTTAGGGCTGATTTCAAGGTTTTACTGCTAACCCACAAAGCATTACATGGACTTGCTCCTACCTATGCTATGGTCACAAGACGCAGGCCTCCTTATTTTCCATAGAATTTCTAAGCAAACAGCCGGAGTCAGGGCTTTATCCTATAGAGCTACATTTTTATGGAATGGTCTGCCTATCTATGTGACAGATGCAGACTCGGTCTCGACCTTTAAGTCTTTACTGAAGACTCATCTCTTCAGTAGGTCCTATGATTGAGTGTAGTCTTGCCCAGGAGTGTGAAAGTGAACGGTAAGGCACTGGAACGACGAACCACAGCAATCTCTGCCTGGCCGGCTCCCCTCTCTCCACTGGAATTCTCTGTCTCTGATCCTATTACTAGGGTTGAGTCACTGGCTTACTAGTGCTCTTCCATGCCGTCCCTAGGAGGGGTGTGTCACGCCGTGCCAGGCTTTTTTGCGCTATACTCGACTTGACTGGGTTGAGTCACTGACTTGAACTTTCTGTCCGGTCTTGCGCCCCCTGGGGCTTGTGCGGTGGAGGAGATCTTCGTGGGCTCAGGGTAGTAAGATGGTGGCCCATTGATATCCTTGTAGTGGTGTGGGGGCTGTACTTTGGCAAAGTGGGTGGGGTTATATCCTGCCTGGTTGGCCCTGTCCGGGGGTATCGTCGGACGGGGCCACAGTGTCCCCTGACCCTCCCTGTCTCAGCCTCCAGTATCTATGTTGCAATAGTCTATGTGCCTTTTCTATAGTCTTATCTGGTGTCCTGTGTGAATTTAAGTATGCTTCCTCTAATTCTCTCTCCCTCTCTCCCTCCCCTCCCGGAGGACCTGAGCCCTAGGACCACGCCTCAGGACTACCTGGCCTGATGACTCCTGGCTGTTCCCAGTCTAGCTGGTCGTGCTGTTGTTCCAGTTTTAACTGTTCTGCCTGCGGCTATGGAACCCTGACTTATTCACAGGACGTGCTACCTTGTCCCTGATCTGCTGTTTTTGACTCCCTCTCTCTCTCTCTCTCTCTCTATCGCACTTGTTGTATCGACCTCTGAATGCTCGGATATGAAAAGCCAACTGATATTTACTCCTGAGGTTCTGACCTGTTGCACCCTCTACAACCAGTGTGATTATTATTTGACCCTGCTGGTCATCTATGAATGTTTGAACATCTTGAAGAACGATCTGGCCTTAATGGCCATGTACTCTTATCAACTCCACCCGGCACAGCCAGAAGAGGACTGGCCATCCCTCAAAGCCTGGTTCCTCTCTAGGTTTCTTTCTAGGTTCCTGCCTTTCTAGGGAGTTTTTCCTAGCTACCATGCTTCTACATCTGCATTGCTTGCTGTTTGGGGTTTTAGGCTGGGTTTCAGTATAAGCACTTTGTGACAAACCACAAAGAGTATCGAAAATAATTGGAAATGGCTAACTCTTTTCCTTTTTGTCACAATTCATGCGATCACAACAAGGAAATTAAATGGAAAACATGAGAAATGATTGTACCATAGAAATTAAATATCAAACACACTTAGCAGACATTATGCATATTCAATCATGAAAATGATAATGAAATATATATTTTTTGCATTTCAATTTTGTCACAAAAAAATGCATACCCATTTTGCAAACATAATATTGATTTATAATTTATCCATTTGCATTTCCAATTGAGGTTTGGCAGCTAAATGCTTCCATAGAGGTGATGTGATCTTTGACTAGCCTCTCGAAGCACTTCATGATGACGGAAGTGAGTGCTACGGGGGTCCATGTGCTTATGGATAATTCATATTTCCTTTCATCTTGGCAAGGCCAAACATGAGGAAATTAAATGTTTTATCATTCAGTTCAGTTACTTTCTTGAAGCAGGTGGGGATAAAGGCCTGAGCTAGAGAGAGATTGAAAATGTATCTCTATGTCACGATTGTTATAATGAGTGAACCAAAGCGCAGCGTGATCTGGGTTCCACATCTTTTTATTTCTAGGTGAAACTCACAGCAAAACAAAAACAATAAATCTCTAAACAAACCGTGAAGCTAACAATAGGGCTAACAGGCAACTATACATACAGTCAAGATCCCACAAAGGGAAAATGGCTGCCTAAATATGATCCCCAATCAGAGACAACGATAAACAGCTGCCTCTGATTGGGCACCATACCAGGCCAACATAGAAATATAATTACCTAGATGACCCACCCTAGTAACACCCCGACCCCGACTTGTATGGTCAGGGCGTGACACTCTAGCTCTCTTTTTGTAATCTTTCTTTTTGTAATCCGTGAATCTGTGCTTGAAATTCACTACTCGATTGACTGACCTTACAAATAATTGTATGTGTGGGGTTCAGAGATGGGGTAGTCAGTCAAAATCATGTTATCACTATGATTGAACACAGAATGAGTCCATGCAACTTATTATGTGATTTGTTAAGCACATTTTTACTCCTGAACTTATTTCAGCTTGCCATAACAAAGGGGTTGAATACTTATTGATTCAAGACATTTCAGCGTTTCAAATTTTCTACAAACAAAATTCCACTTTGACATTATGGGGTATTGTGTTTAGATCAGTGACACAACCTCTAAATGGAATCCATTTTAAATTCAGGATGTAACACAACAAAATGTGTAAAAAGTAAAGGGTTGGTGAAGGCTTTCTGAGGCACTGTAGGTATTTTGTATGCATTGTCAATGTTATAAAACCTTATGGCAAACCCTACAGCATGTAAAATGTGTTCAAAGGCCTGATGTACAGTGCATTTGGAAAGTATTCAGACCCCTTGACTTTTTCCACATTTTGTTAAGTTACATCCTTATTCTAAAATGGAATTTAAAAAAAATCCCCTCATCAATCTACACACAATACCCAATAATGACAAAGCAAAAACATGTTCTTAGAAATTTTTGCACATTTTTCTTTTTTTAAACCCGGAAATATCACATTTACACTGGGGCGCAACTTTCACTGAGGACAGCAACCAGAGCAACCAGAGCTCTATGAACACAAATTAATTTTCATGATTAGCTAGCTAGCTAATCAACATATATTGGCTGATGTTAATTGTCATGATCCAGTTTGTGTCAAATAGAATGCAGATTTCGTGGAATGCTAAGGCGATGAAGTAGCAGTTTCTTGGGCATAGAAGGCTAGTGTCAACATCTGACATGTGTCAACCATTAACGTTAGCACTAAGCTAGCTAGCTAGTTACAGTTCACAGGAGCCAACATTTATCACATAAATGTAGATTACAAATGAATTTGGGTCATAAAATGGGGACGTGAAAACGAAATACATTAACCTGCCGATAACCTGCCAATAGCATACAGACAAGATGAATTTTATTCGGCCTAATGTTAGTCTTGCCTGCCACCCGGTCTAACGTGATGCCACTACCGTATCTGCTGCATCGGCCATGATGTGTTATCCAATAAGTAATTTAGCTCATTAACCCACCAAGACTAGTGGGCCCGGTTTCCCAAAAGCATCTCAAGGCTATGTATATCGTTAGAATAGTTTGGTTCTAACGATGAAAGCATCTTTAACGCTAAGTTCATTGTTAGAATCATATGGTTCTAACGATGAACTTAGCCTTATGATGCTTTTGGGAAATTGGGCCCTGGAGCCTAAATAATCAACCCTGCTACTCACTATTAAACATGCCCCTTTCAAGAGACTCAGAGTCAAAAACCAAACTAACCCATGGTACACTCCTGTACACTCAGACCTCTTTTTGATAAGAAATCAAGCCTGGGGCCAAGACTAGAAACTGTCTTGTTAGCTGATTGGCAGCTATTTAGGCAATTGAGAAATAGGTGCACTGACTTGGTTAAACAGGCCAAATCAAACTACTTCCTTAGCACTACGACAGACTCTGTTAGTGATCCCTCTAAATTTGTTTAAAAAAACATTAATTCACTGAAGCAGGGTAATTGTGGGGCGGCAGGTAGCCTAGTGGTTAGAGTGTTGGACTAGTAACCAAAAGGTTGCAAGATCGAATCCCCAAGGTAAAAATCTGGCGATCTGCCCCTGAACAAGGCAGTTAACCCACTGTTCCTAGGCTGTCATTGAAAATAAGAATTTGTTCTTAACTGACTTGCCTAGTAAAATAAAAAAAATCCTTAACTTCCCTGCCTAAGGAAGTAGTTTTAGACTCCTCCATCATTACTGAAAAAGTTAAGATTGATGATGCTTTTAGTCAGCTTTTTATCTCAGCTGGTTTCCTATTTGAAAGAAATGGTCCTCATACTGGTCATAGCCAGTCAGTTGACTGTAATTCCCACATACAGCCTCCAGTTGCCTTGATGGATGATCAGTCAACCTCACGTGACTTGGGAAATGGTAGTCAGGATTTTTAGTTTTGGCAACTCACAGAAACAGAAGTTCTTGCTGCCTTATTATCTGTTAACACCAAGAAGTCATTAGGGGCTAAATATTTGGACCCGTCTTTGTTTAAATATGCAGCTCCCCTTATTGCTGGCTCAGTAACATGCATTTTTTAATTTAACTTTAGTATCAGGAAATAATCTAAATGTGTGGAAAGCAGCTTTTGTGCTACCGCTGCTTAAGGGTGGGGATAGTAGTGATCTTGATCATTATCACCCATTTCCAGACTCCCTTGTCTTGCGAAAATACTAGAACCATTGGTCAACAAACAGCAACATTATTTTCTATCTATGAATGGTATTCTTAATGCTAAACAAACCGAATTCAGACCTAAACATAGCACCACTACAGCTACCATGCTTGTTGTAAATGCCTTAGATGACAGAAAGAATTATGCTGCCATGTTTGTAAACTTGTCAAAAGCTTTTGTTACTGTAGTGTAGACCATGTTCTTCTGTTGAATACGTTGTCCTCCATAGAGTTGGGTACTGATGCTTGCCGATGGTTTCATAGTAATCTCAATGACAGAACTCAGGCCATCAGGGTAGATGGGGTCAAATCTGAGTTCCTTGAGTTAGATAAAAGGCTGCCAAGGTTCGATACTCGGCCCACTACTGTTTACAATCTATATAAATAACATTGGTAATGCTGGAAAAATATATATATATTCATTTGTTTGCTGATGATACTGTGTTGTACTCAACTGCTCCATCGGTTGGCAAAGCCTTTTCACATCTGGCTTGATGACAAACTGTCATTTAAAAAACATGTCACTGAGCTGGTGAAGAAGTTGAAGTTGATTTCTTTTACAGAAACAAATCATGTCTGACTTTTGTTAATAGGAAGGAAATTGTCCAGGCCACTTTTATGTCTATTTTAGATTTTGGGGATATTATCTATATGCATGCGGGCAGAATCTACACTTAACCCACTAGATGCTGTTTTCCATTGTGCCCTTAGGTTTATTACTGGCGATGGTTACAGAACTCACCATTGTGTTTTGTATCAAAAAGTGAGTTGGGCCTCTTTGTATGTAAGGAGAGAGTGGCATTTTCTTGTGGTCATTTACAAAGCACTCATGCAGAAACATCCTATGTATCTATCATCATTAATTCAATTTAGATTTACAAACTACCAAACACGTGGATCATTTAGCTATTTGATATTACATTTTAGGAACCCTTTAGGTATAAAAAAAAAGGTATCAGTAAACTTAAATTAGGTAACACAACGTGCCATTGGAACACAGGAGTGATGGTTGCTGATAATGGGTCTCTGTACGCCTATGTAGATATTCCATTAGAAATCAGCCATTTCCAGCTACAATAGTCATTTACAACATTAACAATGTCTACACTGTATTTCTGATCAATTTGATGTTATTTTAATGGACAAAATATGTGCTTTTCTTTCAAAAACAAGGACATTTCTAAGTGACCCTAAACTTTTGAATGGTAATGTATGAAAAAATGATTTGATAAAATATTGAATTTGGCCTCTACTACTATAGCCCATAGAAATGCATTGAATAACACATTCATAAATGGCATGAGACATTAAAAAAATGAATCATAAGGAATATGGTTTTTAAGTGTATGTCCTATATCTAGGATATATAAGAAAGCTCAGGAAATATAGTTTTTTTTTTTTTTTTTTTTTACACATATTTAACCCCTTAAGAGATATCTATAGCTTAAATTGACGGATTCTGGACGGGAAGTAACTGTTCAGCAGTCTTATGGCTTGGGGGTAGAAGCTGTTCAGGAGCCTTTTGGTCCCAGACTTGGCGCTCCGGGACCGCTTGCCATGCGGTAGCAGAGAGAACAATCTATGACTTGGGTAGCTGGAGTCTTTGACCATTTTTACGGGCCTTCCTCTGACACCTCCTGGTATAGAGGTCCTGGATGTCAGGGAGCTCGGCCCCAGTGATGTACTGGGCCGTACGCACTACCCTCTGTAGCGCCTTGCGGTCGGATGTCAAGCAGTTGCCATACCAGTCAAGATGCTCTCAATGATGCAGCTGTAGAACTTTTTGAGGATTTTAGGGCACATGCCAAATCTTTTCAGCCTCCTGAGGGGGAAGAGGCGTTGTCGTGCCCTTTTCACGACTGTGTTGGTATGTTTGGACCATGATAGGTCCCAGTTTATTCTCCAGTGATTGCACATTCGTCAATAGAACGGAGGGTAGAGGCGATTTATCTACTCGCCGACGTAGTCTCATCAGGTATCCCGCACGCCGACCTCTATAACGCCGCCTCATCCTTTTTCGAAGGTCGGGGATTTGGGCCTGGTTCGGGATGAGCAGTATGTCCTTTGCCACCGACTCATTGAAGTAGAAATCCTCATCCAAATCGAGGTTAGTGATCGCTGTTCTGACGTCCAGAAGCTTTTTTCGGTCAAAAAACACACACAAAATAGCACAATTGATCAAGAGCCCGTAAAATGGCTGCTATTCCCTCCAGCACCATTCTAGCTATTATATCTGGGTGTAGCAGCAGATGCTGATGTTCTGGTACTTTTCACTTTTTCCTCCTCTCCTCTCCCTCTCTACATCCTCCATGCATCACTTTCTCTCTAGTCTCTTTCTTTCCTCTCCTTCTCTTCTTCCTTTCTCTTTCTTTCTTTCCTCCCCCACCCCATCCCAGCTGCTTGAGCACATATGCTCCTGTCATTCATGTCTGTCATGTAGCTTTAACATGAGGCAACTATACGCATACATAAGGACCAAAGAGTCTGCATGAATTTGAATGTGTGTGTCTGAGAGAGTTAGGATAGAGAAATAGAGAGAGGGGGGGGGGCAGTGAGAGAGAGAGAGAGGGACAGAGAGAGAGAGAGAGAGGGACAGAGAGAGAGAGAGAGAGAGGGACAGAGAGAGAGAGAGAGAGAGAGAGAGAGAGAGGGGGGGGGGGGCAGAGAGAGAGAGAGAGATAGAGAGAGAGAGAGTGAGAGAAAGAGAGAGAGAGAGAAATTAGCTGTCAGGATGAGTTTATGCATGCATATAAGGGGGAGCTAGAGGCAGGATATTTCACAAAGCTCTACATAAACATGAAGGGGGTGTGTAAAGTGTGTGTGGGAGTGTGTGTGTGGTGTGGGGGGGGGGGGGGGGGGGTATGTCAATCTATCTTTGTGAGGGTCAGGGGGGCAGGCCCATGTCTAATCCTCTGGGATGGGATGTAGAATATGGAATTTTGAGACTGGAGATGTGTTCACTGATGCATATACAGTATATGACTGAACTGAAAGAAGCCATGGAGCTGTGTGTGTGTGTGTGTGTGTGTGTGTGTGTGTGTGTGTGTGTGTGTGTGTGTGTGTGTGTGTGTGTGTGTGTGTGTGTGTGTGTGTGTGTGTGTGTGTGTGTGTGTGTGTGTGTGTGTGTGTTCACTAGTGCGTATATCACACAGGTTTCCATTCTGAAAGAGACATGTCTCGGGGATCCCTGTCAAATATTTAGAAAGAGTGTGACTGGCACCAACTGTTTTAAGTAATGAATAGACTAAAGCAGTATAACATAAATAGATGTATGAAAAAAATATGATCATCAATTGTAGCCTTCAACATAGCCATTTTTGTATAAAACAGTCATTACAAGATATACATTCATCAAATAATTTGCCATATTACAAGTACATGTTTTTCTCAATTTGACAAACGGACATAACCTATCGACCAACCAACCTGTCGTTGCTCTTTGTTTTGAAGGTTAGATTATAATCACATCGATATAACGTTCTTCAGGTTTACAGTAATCAACAGATGGCGCCGTTGTTCAGAAATCATAACTCTCAACACGTAGATCCTTTCACCCGGAAATACGTACGGACCTTTAACAAAGCCGGAAGTTGGATAAATTACAGTTTGAAATCATGGCGCTTGGCGTAAAGTCCAGAGAAAAAATATATGAAAACTCGATTCTCTGGGAGAGGGTTAGGTAATGAGAAACATGATAATATTGCAATTGTTTGATTTTTTCGTATGAGCCGCTTTGTTAAGGTTAGCGCTGTATAGATTAAGAGAAAAGCTTGATTACTAGTTAGCACAATGAATGGGCTAACATTAGCCGGTTGCTGCAAAGGCAACACCTTCAAAATGAGAGTAATTAATTATCTAGCAACGCTAAGGTTAGCTCGGTTTGTTGACAAGTTAGCTAGCTGCATGTATCTGCTTGTCACTTTTAAAGTTGGTGCTAGTGTTTCTCTCTGTTTTACTTACCAACGAATATGGTTGTTTTTCCTGCCTTCCCAGTTTGCCACTGTGTACAAGACAATACCAACGACACGATAGTTGCCATCAAGAAGGTAAGGGCATGTCTCTAAAGTCTGTGAGAAATGTTTCAAAGTAATTGCCAGGAGCAGCTGTTTTTCCTTTAGGGTTTTTGTGTAGGCCTAACACATGCCCAGAATGGGTAAAACCTGGGAAGTATAACCACAGAATATTGAGCCAGATGTTTCACTGGACGTATGCACCTGAAACATCCGGTTGGCATTTCCACTCACCATAGTTATGAGAGGAAGCCCAGTGGCGGCAGTGGGAGGAGATGGATTTTGGCCAACATTTAGCACATTTTCTCATTGATGAAACATTTGATCGCAGTACAGTTTTCTGTTCCCAAAACTAGAATCTGTTATGAACAGAGTGGACTAAGTTTTGTAGACTATTCTTTGCCAAAGTCCCTGTATTCCCACGACTGCGTAGCCTCACAAAGTTCCAACATCAAGTTTTCTGATGACGTGACACTAGTAGGCCTGATTACAAACAACGACAAGACGACCTACATGGAGGAGGTAGGCACTCTGACGGTGTGGTGCCAGGAAAAACAACCTTTACCTCAATGTCAGCAAAACAAAGGAGCTGATTTTGGACTTCAGGAGGAACCAGGCTGGGCACACCCTCATCAACAGGGCCGCCGTAGAGACGGCGGTTCCTCAGCGTACACATCTGAAGAGCTGAAATGGTCAAACTACATGAACACCGTGGTGAAGAAGGTGCAAGAGCGGCCTGGCCCTGAAGGCCCTCCGTGTTCTACAGGAGCACCATCAAGAGCATACTGTCGGGCTGCATCACAGCCTGGTACGGCAACTCCACCACCATTGACTGCAAGGCTCTACAGAGGGTGGCACGATCAGCTGAACACATCATTGGGTGCACACTGCCTGCCCTCCAGGACACCTACAACACCAGGTGTTGCAGGAAGGCCAAGAAGATCATCAAGGACCTCAGCCACCCGAGACACAGTATGTTCTCCCCACGTCCATCACTCAGACTCGGGTAGTATAGGAGCATCATGGCAAAAACTGTGAGACTGGCCAATAACTTCTACCCCCATATCATCACACTGCTGAATAGCCCCCCCCCCCCCCAGAGTTGTAAATAAGTATTTATTTTTATTATTATTGTTTCATACACTTCTCTTTTGGACCTGCACTGTTAGAGCTCAGAGTTTAAGAATTTCACTGTACCCTGCAATTACATCTGCGACCCTGTGCATATGACTAATAAACTCATCTATCTAAAAAGGCATTGTTGAGAAGGAGTGCAAGGGCGAACACACTTCACTGAGTAGGTGTTCCCTAACGGAAATATGCAAATACATGCTAGAATGTGCCAATAGGATCTAGCTAGGTTGTGCTTGGCTCTGCCCACCTCCTTGCTTGTTCTGCTCACTTTGATTAATTTTCTCCCATTGGAAACGATAGTCTTGTCTATCTTGGGTTAGTTATAACAATCTTTGGTATAACCTTGTGGGGAGAACAGGACACTAATACACTCTGAACAAAATATGCAACTGAGCTATGACCATGGTTATACCATGCCATTAATTAAACTGTTGTTGATTTAATGTCCACACTATGTTGGTTTGATGTGATCATAATGTTAGCTGTACACTATTAATAGTGTGTGCTGATTCTCCTGACAGATCAACGTTGGACACAGAGTAGAGGCTACAGATGGTGAGTGTCTGTGGATCCCAGTACAGGAGCTTCAGAATGGTTTAGGTTAAAACTGTATGGGAGTGGTTTCCCAGACACAGATTAAGACTAGTCCTGGGCTAAAAAGCAAGCTCAGTGGAGAATCTCCATTGAAAAGGCTTAATCTTTGTCTGGGAAACCACCGCATGAAATTTGATTCCGTATATTTGTCTCATGTTTGTTGATCATGTGTCTCTCAGGCATCAACACAGCCCTACGAGAGATTAAACTGCTGTAGGAGTTAAGTCACCCAAACATTATCGGGGTAAGAATCTAACTAAACTCCTACTGTTTAAATGGAAACTGTCAGAAGTAATGTTCATGCTTTCCTGGTTGAGCTTTGCATCAGTTTCATCATCAGTTGCATTCATGATAATTTAGAGCTCATTTGGATATTATTACTAACCAAGGCATCCTTTATGAACTATACTAATTATCTTGCTCACCATCACCTTTACTGTGAAATTATGTCATGTTCTCAAAGAAAGCACAGTATCATATGTCCCTACACTTACATCAATGTGTGTCCATTGTGTGTCTATTTCTCAGCTCCTTGATGTATTTGGGCATAAATTCAACATCAGCTTGTTGTTTGACTTCATGGAGACAGACCTGGAGGTAAAACTGAGCTGTAGGTTTTGGCCATATGGGCCAGTTTCCCGGACCCAGATTAAATCTAGTCCTGGACTAAAAAAAGCTTGCTCAATGGAGAAACTCCACCAAATGGCTTTTTACTCCAAGACTAGGATTAATCTCTGTCCAGGAAACTGGCCCCAGTAAATGCTGATGTTCACGGCTTTAGTCTAAAAGTGACCTTAGGCACTAGAGGCCACTAGAGGGATACTCCATCCAGTGCTTGGGATTCATGGGTTAATTCATAGTATGACGGTTCTGTTGGATATGCGACAGGGTCCCTTTATAGACTAGTACTCTGTTCATTCTGATAGCTCTCTGTGATGTCCTCCTTGAGGCACAGATATGGGTTCAGTCATACCGAACATCAAAGACTGGCTGGTGCCCAGAGAGAGGGAGCAGCCTGAGAGCTATGGTATTAGTTTGCTTCTATCTCTCTCTTAGGGGTTCTGTAGGGCCAGCTCTGGTCCTGGGGAATCTGTCTGTCTGCGTCTCTGCCTTTCTCTGTCCCTCTCTCTCGCTCTCTCTGCCCATCCCTATTTCTCTCTCCTTGTCTTTGTCTCTCCCATTTGCTCTGGATTTATGAGTCTGTGTCTGCCGGATGGCTCCAGATGAGTGCCCAGTTTCACTGCCAATACATCAAACTCAGTTAGAGAGTAGGAAAACAGACCCCCTTAGAGCCATAATTAAGGAGTGATAGCTGCTCTTAAATAATCAATACAACCCTCTCCGTAGCTCTCAGGATGATGTAATGACAATTATCAAATCATAGACAGACAGATAAATAGCTCAGACACAGGATACTGAAATATGAGGAGGATTTGATAGCCTGTGTCTACTTAGGGATGATGAGCTGACATTCTCTTCTGCTTGTGCTTTCCTGAGAGGCGATTTGTTGTCTGTGGACCTTCAGCCTTGGAGTTAAGAAAAGGTAGACTATTGAGAGACTGGCTGAATTCCTGGTCTAACTCTCTCCTGTGTTCTAGGTGATGATTAAAGATACCATTCTGGTGCTGACTCCAGCCAACATCAAAGGCTTCATAGTGATGACTCTACTGGGCCTGGAGTACATGCACCACACACTGGGTTCTCCACAGGGAAGTTGAAGCACACGCCTCAAAGCACAGTCATACAATACACACCTTCTCATAGGTGCTTGTGTGAGGTAAAGTTAGGCGTGATAGACTCGTCTCTACTTCAGAAATTATATTTGTAATTGTATTTTATGTAAATGAATAAATGTATTTTTGCCATAAATCAATAGGCCTAAAATACAGTTGAAGTCAGAAGTTTACATACACTTAGGTAGGATTCATTAAAACTTGTTTTTCAACCACTCCACAAATGTCTTGTTAAAAAAACGATAGTTTTGACAAGTCGGTTAGGACATCTACTTTGTGCATGACAAGTCATTTTTCCAACAATTGTTTAGACAGATTATTTCACTTATAATTCACTGTTTCACAATTCTAGTGGGTCAGAAGTTTACATACACTAAGTTGACTGTGCCTTTAAACAGCTTAGAAAATTCCAGAAAATGATGTCATGGCGTTTGAAGCTTCTGGTAGTCTAATTTACATAATTTGAGTCAATTGGAGGTGTACCTGTGGATGTATTTCAAGGCCTACCTTCAAACTCAGTGCCTCTTTGCTTGACATCATGGGAAAATCAAAAAGAAATCAGCCAAGACCTCAGAAAAAAAAATTGTAGACCTCCACAAGTCTGGTTCATCCTTGGGAGTTATTTCCAAATGCCTGAAGGTACCACGTTCATCTGTACAAACAATAGTACGCAAGTATAAACACCATGGGACCACGCAGCCGTCATACCGCTCAGGAAGGAGACCCGTTCTTTCTCCTAGAGATGAACGTACTTTGGTGCGAAAAGTGCAAATCAATCCCAGAACAACCGCAAGGACCTTGTGAAGATGCTGGAGAAAACAGGTACAAAAGTATTTAGATCCACAGTAAAACGAGTCCTATATCAACATAACCTGAAAGGTCTCTCAGCAAAGAAGAAGCCACTGCTCCAAAACCGCCATAAAAAGCCAGACTACGATTTGCAACTGCACATGGGGACAAAGATTGTACTTTTTGGAGAAATGTCCTCTGGTCTGATGAAACAAAAATAGAACTGTTTGGCCATAATGGCCATCGTTATGTTTGGAGGGAAAAGGGGGATGCTTGCAAGCTGAAGAACACCATCCCATCCGTGAAGCACAGGGGTGGCAGCATCATGTTGTGGGGGTGCTTTGCTGCAGGATGGACTGGTGCACTTCACAAAATAGATGACATCATGAGGAATTGAAAATTATGTGAATATATTGAAGCAACATCTCAAGACATCAGTCGGAAAGTTAAAGCTTGGTTGCAAATGGGTCTTCTAAATGAACAATGACCCCAAGCATACGTCCAAAGTTGTGGCAAAATGGCTTAAGGAGAACAAAGTCTAGGTATTGGAGTGGCCATCACATAGCCCTGACCTCAATCCTATAGAAAATTTGTGGGCAGAACTGAAAAAGCGTGTGCGAGTAAGGAGGCCTACAAACCTGACTCAGTTACACCAGCTCTGTCAGGAGGAATGGGCCAAAATTCACTCAACTTATTGTGGGAAGCTTGTGGAAGGCTACCCTAAACGTTTTGCCCAAGTTAAACAATTTAAAGTCAATGCTACCAAATACTAATTGAGTGTAAGTGAACTTATGACCCACTGGGAATGTGATGAAAGAAATAAAAGCTGAAATAAATCATTCTCTCTACTATTCTGACATTTCACATTCTTAAAATTAAGTTGTGATCCTAACTGACTTAAGACATGGAATTTTTACTAGGATTAGATGTCAGGAATTGTGAAAAACGGAGTTTTGATGTATTTGGCTAAGGTGTATGTAAACGTCCGACTTCAACTGTATATTTCTGCATAGTAAACACTGTGTACAATCTGAAGCCCAATAACCTGCTGCTGGATGAGAATGGGCTGCTGGATGAGAATGGGCTGCTGGATGAGAATGGGCTACTGGATGAGAATGGGCTGCTGAAGCTGTCTGATTTTTGTTTGACTAAAACTTTGGGCAGCCCTACAGTCTACACTCACCTGTAGGTGTCACTCTCAAACTCCATTTCAAAGTCTTTATTGTCCATTTATTTATATATTTTTAAATAGCATTTCATGTGTCACTCACTGTGTTTGATACAATGTTTGCCCTCTCTCTCAGGTGGTGTCGTTCTCCAGAGTTGTTGTTCGGTGCCAGGATGTATGGGGAGGGCGTCGACATGTGGGCCGTGGGCTGCGTCCTTGCGGAGCTTCTGCAGGTACACACACCATAAGCTCAGGCCAATTTAAACATTGAGACGAGACAAAACAAGTGTGTCTGTAGAATGGCACTGAAACTAGGCAGCTCAATTTAACTTTGTTCTGAAATTGTCTTGTCTCTGTGATTTAAAAAGAAATCTAGACTGAGCATCAAGGTTCAGACTACTGTATTGTCAGACACACACCTTTCTGTATACATAATTCTGCATCCCAAATGGCAAGCTATTCCCTGTATAGCGTCCTACTTTTGACCAGGGCACAAGGACTCTGGTCAAAATTTGTACAATATGTAGGGAATGTGGTTGCCATTTGAGACTCCACCCATGTTCACTACATGTCTGTGGTGTAACACCCTCTGTTTCTCTCTTGTTACCATTCCTAGGAGGAGACTCCTGGCCTGTGAGTGTCTGTCTTTTCTGTGTCTGCATGTGTGGTTAATTTAAGACTAAGCAACGCCTTGAAAATATCTGGGTCCTCAATAATACATTGTGAATTTAAATAATGCCTTCATGTCTCTAACTCTGTGCCTCTCTCTCTCTCTGTAGGGGATGAGTAGTTGTTTAAATAGTTTTCTGGTACTCTGGAACATATCTTCAGTGCTGCAGGAGACGACCTCTTCGAACGACTACAGGGTCTATTCACCTTCAACCCCTCCACACGCCTTACAGCTACACAGGTATGCTAGTAAGCTATGGCACTTAGTATCTTTCACAAGTTACTTTGTTTCTCGCTTGGTTGTATACCTGTTTTTAGGGACTGTAATGTGATACACAGTTCAGCACACAAATAGGGTCCTGTGTGGGAGGGTGATCTGGCATACAGACATACAGCTGCTGTGTGGCTTTGTCAGCCTGTCCCCCCTGCTGTTCAGTTCTGTGTCAGAACTACCTCAGGCTATAGGAACCCCTGAGCCCCCCTCGACCTCCCTTCTCTTTGGCTTTTCTCTGGAAGTGGCACCCTATTCCTTATTTAGTGCACTACTTTTGACCAGCGCTTAAAGCAGTGCACTAAATAAGGAGGCATTGCGGATGAAGTCAGTCTGTTTATTCAGTGCTGTTTCTCCCAGCTCTACCCCCATCTCCTCTCAACAGCCTCTGAGGGTGAGGTACATCACTAACAGCCCCAGCTGCCCCAGCACAACTCCTCGTCCGAGCCTCTCAAAGAGAATCAAGAGGAAACGAGATGGTCTGGAGACAAGGAATGAACAACACAGACACACACGCACATCTCAGCATTGGAATCAATAGCACAGACATCATTATTCCATCATACACCAGAGCTAGAAGGTTAAATACCTCATTGACATGTTTGTGTTTGACCATGAGATTAATGACAACATGGTAAATATTATTCTGCTTGCTTATTTAAACTGATGATTTCGCTTGTACAAAGGATTCAATGACTGGTTTCCAATTTTGGATTGGGCCAGCAAGGGCCTCCCGTACCTAGAATGCAAACATATTTTTGTACTGTGACCATGTTATCAGAAGTAACCTCGTCAATTAAACACAAATATTCTCACACACTGTTAGAGTAAGATGGTCTACTCGTATAGAACTGGAATTCCATTAGAATCAGAGCCCAGTAATTAAAAGGATGTAGGCGGTACAAAATAGCGCAATAGCAACCCAGGACTAACACACACACACACAGGTGTAGGTGGCGGTACGTTTAACTGCAACAAAAACCGAGTGTTACTGGGAGGTTCAACGTGTGGTTTGGGAACTATTTAGGTCGACTGGGTTGTATATTATAATAATAAAGAAGAAATTGATACTCTGATAGGGATATAGAGGGCATTTGCTTCAATGGAGAAACATGACCAGTCTTGCTGTTAAACTTCCAGTATGGTTCATTGGACTAGGTAGCTAGAAGTTGCCCCTAAACAGTGGTCCATGGTCAGGTTTTTTAAAATCCTCCTAATGGTTAAAGTTTAGTGTTGAATAATGTTATTCTAAACCTGTGGTTAGTGGCAACGTCTAACTCCAGTGTGGTTCGTGTGGTCCAGTGGAAGACCTCCAGTGTGGTCTAACAGTGGTTCTGGACAGAGCTCTGTAAGAGCCTGCTAGAGCACGACTATTTAGGTGACGAAAGAAAAAAACAGCAAGACTATTTTTGTCATTCATTTCATACATTTAGATGTAATGTAATATTGTCATGATTCATTTCATACATTTAGATGTAATGTATTTTTGTATGTTATTTATTTTTGTTTTGATGTATGTGATGTAGGATAATAAATAATTCTGTCTGAGATTGTGGTTGTTCATTTGGTTGACACTTCTGAATTAATGCAACACCTCAGCTCTTAGTTGACTCACCTTAGCATGAAGTATCTAATCAATTATCCCCCCAAAAATATGAATGCAATTAAGTGGAGAAATGTTAGTAAAAAATCAATAAAAATACCTACTCCCACTCTGGTTTAAAGTGGCATTCACCTCACATGGAAGGCAGAGCCCTTCGTGCTCTGAATAAATACATATACCTCCCACCCACTACATGAGCAGAGATTAAACCTCACATAACCTCACGTCTGAAGAATAAAAAATGTCTTACTGTGTGTGTGCCAGTCTGTTTGCACAGATTTGGATAGTGGGAAAGGTCGTTTTGCATGGCTTGCTGCCCCAGGTGGGTTTATTAACCAATTATTTAACCTTTATTTAACTAGGCAAATCAGTTAAGAATAAATTCTTATTTAGAATGACTGCCTACACTGGCCAAACCCGGACGACGCTGGGCCAATTGTACACCGCCCTATGGGACTCCCAATCACGGCCGGTTGTGATACAGCCTGGATTCGAGCCAGGGTGTCTGTAGTGACGCCTCAAGCACTGAGATGCAGTGCCTTAGACCGCTGCACCCCTCGGGAGCACTTAAATGAACAAACTCCGCCCACCTGGGGCACCGGGCCATGCGAAACTAACTTGCCTAGTGTGTGTGGGAAAGAGACATGCTGCCTCCAGGGCAGACGGTGGCTCTCCACTCAATTCCGCTCCGCTCTGACACCATTGTTCCACCAGCAGCGCTGTATGTCAGCAGTCTAAAGTGGCCTGTTCCTGTCCTCTGTCCACACTGATCTGACACAACCTGACAAGTGAGAGCAGATCTTATGACAGATTTAGTTAGTCTCTCTCACCAGACTCAGGGACTACCTTTAGCTGTCCCCTGTCAGAGCAGGTCAAAAGCTGGCGTCCGCTACACCTGTACTGTAGTGAGACCCTTGGTTTCACCCATCCAATGGTGTTGGATCAGTTGTCTCAATGAAAAGGAAGGAAGGATACATTTTTTAAAGTATTAGAGCTGGACTCAGTCCAGACAGACAGAGAACCATTTGAGTCATGGCCAAGGCTCAGGGTTGAGGTGAGGGCAAGCTGAATGATTCAAGTCTATAGAACTGCCCCACAATACAATACAGCACCGGGAACAGCAGAGCAGGGACACAATGGCTGTGTATGGCGGCCAAGCCTGGAGAAATTACAGGGTTGTGTTGTGTGGATGACGGTGGTGTCAGAAGTTGTAACACAGGAGGCCAGTACACACTGTGATCTCAAAATCACTCCAAGAATAGTTATAAGAGCCATTGTTTTTAGTGTTCTATTAAGAACCCCATTAGCTGTTGCAAAACCAGCAGCTACTCTTCCTGGGGTCCACACAAACATGAAACATTACATAATACAGAACATTAATAGACACGAACGGCAAACACAGCCTACATATCAATACATATACACAAAATATCTAGGTCAAATAGGGGAGAGGCGTGGTGCCGTGAGGTGTTGCTTTATCTGTTTTTTTTAAACCAGGTTTGCTGTTCATTTGAGCAATATGAGATGTAATGGAGTTCCATGCAATAATGGCTCTATATAATAATGTACGCTTTTGTGACTTTGTTCTGTTTTGGGGACTGTGAAAGACCCCTGGTGGCATGGCTGGTGGGGTAAGTGTGTGTCAGAGCTGTGTCTATTGACTATGCAAACAATTTGAAATGTTCAACACATTGTTTCTTATAAAAAGAAAAAGTGATGCAGTCAGTCTCTCCTCAACTCTTAGCCAAGAGACACTGAAATATATAGTATTTATATTAGCCCTCGGATTACAATGAAGAGCAAGATGTGCTGCTGTGTTCTGGGCCAACTGCAGCTTAACTAGGTTAACTTTCTTTGCAGCACTTGACCACATGACTGGACAATAATCAAGATAAGACTAAATTGGAGCCTGCAGGACTTTCATTTTGGAGTGTGGCGCCAAAAAAGCAGAGTATCTCTTTATTATGGACAGACCTCTCCCCATCTTTACAACCATTGAATCTATATTTTTTTGATCATGACAGTTTACTTGGTGTTACCTTAGTTGTAATTTAGTCTCCTCAACGTGTTCAACAGCCACACCATTCATTACCAGATTCAGCTGAGATCTAGAGCTTAGGGAATGACTTGTACCAAACACAATGCTCTTAGTTTTAGAGATGTTCAGGACCAGTTTATTACTGGCCACCCATTCTAAAACTGACTGCAACTCCTTGTTATGGGTTTCAGTGACTTCATTAGCTGTGTTTGCTGACATGTACACTATCAATCAATCAATCAAATGTATTTATAAAGCCCTTTTTACATCAGACGATGTCACAAAGTGCTATACAGAAACCCAGCCTAAAACCCCAAACAGCAAGCAATGCAGATGTAGAAGCACGGTTGCTAGGAAAAACTCTGTAGAAAGGCAGAAACCTAGGAAGAAACCTAGAGAGGAACCAGGCTTCAGAGGGGTGGCCAGTCCTCTTCTGGCTGTGCCGGGTGGAGATTATAACAGTACATGGCCAAGATGTTCAAATGTTCATAGATGACCAGGGTCAAATAACAATAATAACCACAGTGGTTGTAGAGGGTGCAACAGGTCAGCACCTCAGGAGTAAATGTCAGTTGGCTTTTCATAGCCGATCATTCAGTTAGAGACAGCAGGTGCAGTAGAGAAAGAGAGTCAAGAACAGCAGGTCCGGGACAAGGTAGCACGTCCGGTGAACAGGTCAGGGTTCCATAGCCGCAGGCAGAACAGTTGAAACTGGAGCAGCAGCACGACCAGGTGGACTGGGGACAGCTGGTCGTGCTGGAGGCATGGTCCTAGGGCTCAGGTCCTCCGAGAGAAGAGAAAGAGAGAGAAAGAGAGAGAGAATTAGAGGGAGCATACTTAAATTCACACAGGACACCGGATAAAACAGGAGAAATACTCCAGATATAACAGACTGACCCTAGCCCCCCGACACATAAACTACTGCAACATAATTACTGGAGGCTGAGACAGGAGGGTTTCGGGGGACACTGTGGCCCCGTCCGTGGACAGGGCCAACTAGGCAGGATATAACCCCATCCACTTTGCCAAGCATAGCCCCCACACTACTAGAGGGATATCTTCAACCACCAACTTACTACCCTGAGACAAGGCTGAGTATAGCCCACGAAGATCTCCCCCACGGCACGAACCCGAGGGGGGCGCCAACCCGGACAGGAAGATCACGTCAGAGACTCAACCCATTCAAGTGACGCACCCCTCCTAGGGACAGCATGGAAGAGCACCAGTAAGCCAGTGACTCATCCCCGTAATAGGGTTAGAGGCAGAGAATTCCAGTGGAGAGAGGGGAACCGACCAGGCAGAGACAGCAAGGGTGGTTCGTTGCTCCAGTACCTTTCAAAAGTTTGGGGTCACTTAGAAATGTCCTTGTTTTCCATGAAAACATACATGAAATGAGTTGCAAAATGAATAGGAATATAGTCAAGACATTGACAAGGTAATAAATAATGATTTTTAATTGAAATAATCAAACTTTGCTTTCGTCAAAGAATCCTCCATTTGCAGCAATTACAGCCTTGCAGACCTTTGGCATTCTAGTTGTCAATTTGTTGAGGTAATCTGAAGAGGTTTCACCACATGCTTCCTGAAGCACCTCCCACAAGTTGGCTTGGCTTGATGGCACTTCTTACGTACCCTACGGTCAAGCTGCTCCCACAACAGCTCAATAGGGTTGAGATCCGATAACTGTGCTGGCCACTCCATTATAGACAGAATACCAGCTGACTGCTTCTTCCCTAAATAGTTCTTGCAAAGTTTGGAGCTGTGCTTTGGGTCATTGTCCTGTTGTAGGAGGAAATTGGCTCCAATTAAGCGCCGTCCACAGGGTACGGCCTGGCGTTGCTAAAGGGAGTGATAGCCTTCCTTCTTCAAGATCCCTTTTACCCTGTACAAATCTCCCACTTTACCACCACCAAAGCATCCCCAGACCATCACATTGCCCCCACCATGCTTGACAGATGGCGTCAAGCACTCCTCCAGCATCTTTTCATTTTTTCTGTGTCTCACGAATGTTCCTCTTTATGATCCGAACATCTCAAACTTAGGTTTGTCTGTCCATAACACTTTTTTCCAATCTTCTTCTGTCCAGTGTCTGTGTTATTTTGCCCATCTTAATATTTTATTTTTATTGGCCAGTCTGAGGTATGGCTTTTTCTTTGCAACTCTGCCTAGAAGGACAGCATCCCGGAGTCGCCTCTTAACTGTTGACGTTGAGACTGGTGTTTTGTGGGTACTATTTAATGAAGCTGCCAACTAGACACTCTAATGTACTTGTCCTCTTGCTCAGTTGTGCACCAGAGCCTCCCACTCCTCTTTCTATTCTGGTTAGAGCCAGTTTGCGCTGTTCTGTGAATGGAATAGCCTTCATTTCTCAGAACAAGAATAGACTGATGAGTTTCAGAAGACAGTTCTTTGTTTCTGGCCATTTTGAGCCTGTAACCGAACTTACGCCTATGTAGATATTCCATGAAAAAAATCAGCCGTTTCCAGCTACAGTAGTCATTTACAACATTAACAATGTCTACACTGTATTTCTGACCAATTTGATGTTATTTTAATGGACAAAAAAATGTGCTTTTCTTTCAAAAACAAGGACATTTCTAAGTGGCCCCAAACTTTTGAATGGTAGCATATATGGTCAAATTATCAGCATACATGGACACACAGGCTTTGTTTAATGCCAGTGGCAGGTAATTGGTAAAAATAGGCCAGGTCATCTGATGCAGCGCTCCATCACTCTCCTTCTTGGTCAAATAGCCCTTACACAGGCTGGAGGTGTGTTTTGGGTCACTGTCCTGTTGAAAAACAAATGACAGTCCCACTAAGCGCAAACCAGATGGGATGGTGTATCACTTCAGAATGCTGTGGTACCCATGCTGGTTAAGTGTGCCTTGAATTCTAAATAAATAACTGACAGTGTCACCAGCAAAGCACCCCCACACCGTCACACCTCCTCCTCCATGCTTCACGGTGGGAACCACACATGCGGAGATCATCCGTTCACCTACTCTGCGTCTCACAAAGACACGGCAGTTTGAACCAAACATTTTAAATTTGGACTCATCAGACCAAAAGACAGATTTCCACCAGTCTAATTTCCATTGCTCGTGTTTCTTGGCCCAAGCAAGTCTTGAAATTCCACAAAATAACTTGAACAAGGCACACCTGTTAATTGAAATGCATTCCAGGTGACTACCTCATGAAGCTGGTTGAGATAATGCCAAGAGTGTGCAAAGCTGCCATCAAGGCAAAAGGGTGAAAATACAGGAGAAAATACGGAGCATTGCGCCATGATTGGCTCAGTGTTCTGTCACTCATGGGGACACTACGTCACCGCCAAGTCTAAGGGTAGAGCTAGAAAATTCTAGCAACTTGGGTGCTGCCATAGAGTTTACATTAGAAGTGCCCATCCAAGAAGGCTAAAGGTAATTGGCCACAGATAATATGACGTCAAATCATGTTATATGTACAGTAGCTTTGATTGGACTGATCACGTCAACATCATATGTTCAATATCTTCGCTAAATCAAATAAAATGTTATTGGTCACATACACATGGTTAGCAGATGTTACTGCGAGTGTAGCGAAATGCTTGTGCTTCTAGTTCCGACAGTGAAGCAATATCTAACAATTAATCTAATAATGCCAGATCAACTACCTAATACACCCAAATCTAAGTAAAGGGATGGAATAAGAATATATACATATAAATATATGGGTGAGCAATGACAGAGTGGCATAGGCAAGATGCAATAGATGATATAAAATACAGTATATACATATGATATGAGTAATGCAAGATATGCAAACATTATTAAAGTGGCATTATTAAGTGACAAGTGATCCATTTATTAAAGTGGCCAATGATTTCAAGTCTGTATGTAGGCAGCAGCCTCTCTGTGTTAGTGATGGCTGTTTAACAGTCATCACAGATAGAAGCTGTTTTTCAGTCTCTCGTCGCAGCTTTGATGTACCTGTACTTATCTCGCCTTCTGGATGATAGCGGGGTGAACAGGCAGTGGCTTGGATGGTTGTTGTCCTTGATCTTTTTGACCTTCCTGTGACATCGGGTGGTGTAGGTGTCCTGGAGAGAAGGTAGTTTGCCCCCAGTGATGCGTTGTGCAGACCGCACCACCCTCTGGAGAGCCTTGTGGTTGTGGGCGGTGCAGCCCGACAGGATGCTCACAATTGTGGCATATGTAAAGTTGGTGAGGGTTTAGGTGACAAGCCAAATTTCTTCAGCCTCCTGAGGTTTAAGAGGCACTTTTGCGCCTTCTTCACCACACTGTCTGTGTAGTTGGACCATTTCAGTTTGTCCGTGATGTGTACGCCGAGGAACTTAAAACTTTCCACCTTCTCCACTGCTGTCCCGTCGATGTGGATAGGGGGTGCTCCCTCTGCTGTTTCCTGAAGTCCACGGTCATCTCCTTTGTTATTGTTGACGTTGAGTGAGAGGTTGTTTTGCTGACACCACACTCTGAGTGCCCTCACCTCCTCCCTGTAGGCTGTTTCGTCATTGTTGGTAATTAAGCCTACTACTGTTTTGTCGTCTGCAAACTTAATGATTGAGTTGGAGGCGTGTTTGGCCACGCAGTCATGGGTGAACAGGGAGTACAGGAGAGAGCTGAGCACGCACCCTTGTGGGGCCCCAATGTTGAGGATCAGCGAAGTGAAGATGTTGTTTCCTACCTTCACCTGGGGGCGGCCTGTCAGGAAGTCCAGGACCCAGTTGCACAGGGCAGGGTTGAGACCCAGGGCCTCTAGCTTAATGATGAGCTTGGGGGGTACTATGGTGTTGAATGCTGAGCTATAGTCAATAAACAGCATTCTTACATAGGTATTCCTCTTGTCAAGATGGGATAGGGCAGTGTGCAGTGTTATGGTGATTGCATCATCTGTGGACCTATTGGGGCGGTAAGCAAATTGAAGTGGGTCTAGGGTGACAGGTAAGGTGGAGGCGATATGATCCTTGACTAGCCTCTCAAAGCACTTCATGATGACAGAAGTGAGTGCTATGGAGCGGTAGTAATTTAGTTCAGTTACCTTTGCCTTCTTGGGTACAGGAACAATGGTGGCCATCTTGAAGCATGTGGGGACAGCAGACTGGGATAGGGAGAGATTGAATATGTCTGTAAACACACCAGCCTGCTGGTCTGGACATGCTCTCAGGACGCGGCTAGGGATGCCGTCTGGGCTGGCAGTCTTGCGAGGGTTAGCACGTTTAAATGTCTTCCTCACATGGGCCACGGAGAAGGAGAGCCCACAGTCCTTGGTAGCGGGCCGCGTTGGTGGCACTGTATTATCCTCAAAGCGGGCAAAGAAGATGTTTAGTTTGTCTGGAAGCAAGACGTCGGTGTCCGTGACGTGGCTGGTTTTCTTTTTGTAGTCCGTGATTGTCTGTAGACCCTGCCATATACGTCTCGTGTTTGAGCTATTGAATTGTGACTACACTTTGTCTCTATACTGACATTTCACATGTTTGATTGCCTTGTGGAAGGAATAACTACACTGTTTGTATTCAGCCATAATCCCAGTCACCTTTCCATGGTTAAATGCGGTGTTTCGTGCTTTTAGTATCCACGGTTACTGGTTTGGGTAGGTTTTAATAGTCACCGTGGGTACAACATCTCCTATGCACTTCCTTATAAACTCACTCATCGAATCAGCGTATACGTCAATATTATTCTCTGAGGCTACCCGGAACATGTCCCAGTACGCGTGATCAAAACAATCTTGAAGCGTGGATTCCGATTGGTCAGACCAGCGTTGAATAGTTCTTAACACGGGTACATCCTGTTTGAGTTTCTGCCTATAGGAAGGGAGGAGCAAAATAGTGTTGTGGTCAGATTTGCCAAAAGGAGGGCGGGGGAGGGCCTTGTATGCATCGCGGAAGTTAGAGTAGCAGTGATCCAGAGTTTTGCCAGCGCAAGTACTACAGTCAATATGCTGATAGAATTTAGGTAGCCTTGTTCTCAAATTTGCTTTGTTAAAATCCCCAGCTACAATAAAGGCAGCCTCTGGATATATGCTTTCCAGTTTGCATAATGTCCAGTGAAGTTCCTTGAGGGCCGTCGTGGTATCGGCTTGAGGGGGGATATACACAGCTGTGACAATAACCAAGGAGAATTCTCTTGGGATTTAATACGGTCTGCATTTGATTGTGAGGAATTCTAGGTCAGGTGAACAGAAGGACTTGAGTTCCTGTATGTTGTTACAATTACACCATGAGTCATTAATCATGAAACATACACCCCCACCCTTTTTCTTCCTGGAGAGATGTTTATTCCTGTCTGAGCGACGTACAAAGAATCCAAGTGGCTGTATCGACTCCGACAGCATATCCCGAGAGAGCCTTGTTACTGTGAAACAGAGTATGTTACAATCACTAATGTCTCTTTTGAAAGCAACCCTTGCCCTAATTTCGTCTGCTTTGTTATCTAGACACATTAGCGAGTAATATACCCGGAAGCGGTGGGTGGTGTGTGCGCCTCCGAAGTCTGACTAGAAGACTGCTCCATCTACCTCTTCTCTGGCGGCGTTGTATTCGGTCAGCCTCTGGAATCAGCTCAAATGCCCTGGGTAGCTCGGACAAAGGATCCGCTTCGAGAAAGTTGTATTCCTGGTTGTAGTGCTGGTAAGTTGACGCAGCTCTGATATCTAATAGTTCTTCACAGCTGTATGTAATAACACTTAAGAGTTTCTGGGCTAACAATGTAAGAAATAATACATTATAAAACGAAATACTGGAAAGTTTCCTAAGGACTAGAAGCGAGGCAGCCCTGTCTGTCGGCGCCATTTTTCAGCAGTCATCATCATGAATCAAGTTGACAATATACTGGCAAATCCTTTTTAATCAAATCAAATCAAATGTTTATTGTCACATGCGCCAAATACAACAGGTGTAGATCTTACAGTGAAATGCTTACTTTACAAGCCCTTAAAACTTCTTGAGGACAGGGGGCAGAATTTTCACTTTCGGAAAAATAGCATGCCAAAATTCAACTGCTTGCTACTGATCCCCAGAATATAAGATATGCATATTATTAGTAGATTTGGATAGAAAACACTCTGAAGTTTCTAAGACTGTTTGAATCATGTCTGTGAGAATAACAGAACTTATGTAGCAGGCAAAACCCTGAGGACAAACCATTCAGAATTTGTATTTTTTTGATGTCACTGTCTTTTCAATTAGTTTTCTTAGAGACACCAGATTTCTAATGGACTTGCTTGCAGTTCCTACCGCTTCCACTGGATGTCACCAGTCCTTGGAAATCGGTTGAGGTTATTCCTTTGTGTAGTGAAGAAGTAGGGCTATCGTAAATGAGGGTCACATGAAGTAAATTTTTTGAGAGAGTCACGTTACGAAAAAAGTTCCGTCAGTTTGTTTTCTTTTTGTATTGAAAACAGATCATCCCGTCTTCAAATTGATCGATTATTAACGTTTAAAAATACCTAACGTTGTATTACAAAAGCAGTTTGAAATGTTTTGGTAAAGTTTACATGTAACTTTTGATATATTTTGTAGTGACTTGGCGAAAGTTGGAAGCTGTGTTTTTCTGGATGAAACGGTCCAAATAAATTGACATTTTGGATATATATCGACGGAATTAATCGAACAAAAGGACCATTTGTGATGTTTATGGGACATATTGGAGTGCCAACAAAAGAATTTCGTCAAAGGTAAGGCATGATTTATATTTTATTTCTGCGTTTTGTGTCGTGCTTGCAGTGTTGAATTATGCTACTCTCTTTGTTTACTGTTGTGCTATCATCAGATAATAGCATCTTATGCTTTCGCCGAAAATCCTTTTTGAAATCTGACATGTTGGCTGGATTCACAACGAGTGTAGCTTTAATTTGGTATCTTACATGTGTGATTTAATGAAAGTTAGATTTTTATATCATGTTATTTGAATATGGCGCGCTGTATTTTCCCGATTGCGTCCCACCTGGCCAATAGCCAGGGAAAATACAGAGCGCCATATTCAAATTAAATGATATAAAAATCAAACTTTCATTAAATCACACATGTAAGATACCAAATTAAAGCTACACTCGTTGTGAATCCAGCCAACATGTCAGATTTCAAAAAGGCTTTTCGGCGAAAGCATAAGATGCTATTATCTGATGATAGCACAACAGTAAACAAAGAGAGTCGCATATTTCAACACTGCAGGCATGTTTTTTTCTGAGTTTCCAGTTGTTTTGAAAGCACCATAAATCCAGAGAATGCCAGACTTTGAAGACAAAATTTGCCCACAAAGGACCGCCACGCCACCTTTCTGTTCAAGTGAGCCCAGCACAACAAAGTGAGGCCAAAAATGTATTGTTTGCTGCTGCATAAATGATGTAATATGCCAGGTAGATATGTATACTGTAGCTAAGAAAGTAATACTAAGTGTATGTTGTGTAGTAAGCTGTTAGTAGCCCATGTGCCTCACCCTAATAATTTAGTCTATTTTGCCTCTTATCTGCTTGTCGTCCCCTAATGCGATAGTTTGTACATCTCAATTGTCATTAGAAACCACATTTGTTTAAGCAAGTCAGCCATATCAGCTAGTTTTTTTTTAAAGGGATTAAATGAGGTTGAATGAACTGTTTCACTGCCAGAAAGGCTCAGCTGATAGCCAGGTGTAGCAGTGGTAAGATGTTGGGACAGCTTTATGTAGGCCCTAACAGTTTTTGGGCACTGTCTGTCACTGTTATTGTCAGAGTCGTGTGTGTATAGGTGGCAGGGAAGTCAGGCGCAGGAGAATCAAACTGAGTGTAATGGAGTTATTTAATAACAATGAACGAAACATACTCCAAACACTAAATGTAACAATTAACAAAAATTGGGTACGAGGACCAGTCGCGCACCAATACAAAAATATATACAACACTGAAATACAAACAATCTCTGACAAAGACATGAGGGGAAACAGAGGGTTAAATACACAACAGGTAATGAATGGGATTGAAACCAGGTGTGTAGGAAGACAAGACAAAACCAATGGAAAATGAAAAATGGATCAATGATGGCTAGAAGACCGGTGACGTCGACTGCCAAGCACCGCCCGAACAAGGAGAGGCTTCGACTTCGGTAGAAGTCGTGACAGTTATAGTGCAATTCATGTATTGTTTAGTGTTGTGTTGTGTTGTGTAGTGTCTTTGCTGGCATGCATCCCACTTTTTTTTGTTTTGCCCACCAAAATGTACATGCTAAAATCACCACTGGCTGCCTTATATGACTTTCACTTCAATATCACATGATATTAGTTCTCGGCATCACATTATATCAAAATAAATACATGCCCAGGCTCTCAGATTCCCAGATGACTTCCAACGTAAAGACTAAAAAAACGTTGCCTGTGTGAGTGGGCTCAGACATGCCATTCTGTATCCATGTGAAGGTCCTGTACCACACACACACAAATACATGTGACGCACACGCATGCACAAACACACACACACACTGAGTGAAAACCAGCCCCTCTCTAAACATTCCTCTCTCTATCTTGTTTGCGTTTCTCTGTGGAAAAGAAAGAAAGAAGAGTCTGAGAAGAGGAAGTCAGTGTCATCACCCAGGTTACCTAAAAGACAAAGGAACTGAGAACTTTATGAAAAGCAAACACCCAAATCTTTCTCTACAATAACCCTTTAAACACACACACACACACACACACACACACACACACACACACACACACACACACACACACACACACACACACACACACACACACACACACACACACACACACACACACACACACACACAGTTTGTTCAACATACAGTGCCTTCAGAAAGTATTTTCCACATTTTGTTGTGTTACAGAATTAAAAATTGAGTACATTTAGATTTTTTGGGTCACTGGTCTACACACCATAATGTCAAAGTAAAATTATGTTTTTCTACATTTTACAAATTTACAAATTAATAGAAAATGTAAAGCTGAAATACCTAGAGTCAATAAGTATTCAACCCCTTTGTTACTGCAAGCCTAATAAGTTCAGGAGTACAAATGTGCTTAACAAGTCACATAATAAGTTGCATGGACTCACTCTATGTGCAATAATAGTGTTTAACATGATTTTTGAATGACTTCGTCATCTCTGTACCCCACACATACAATGTAAGGTCCCTCAGTCGAGCAGTGAATTTCAAACACAGATTCAACCGCAAAGACCAGGAAGGTTTTCCAATGCCTCCCAAAGATGGGTAAAAAAAGATGGTAGATGGGTAAAAAAATAAAATAATAGAAAATGGACTATCCCTTTGAACATGGTGAAATTACTAAATACACTTTGTATCAATGTATCATGTGACAGATCATGTGACACTTAGATTACACATAGGTGGACTTTATTTAACTAATTATGTATCAATGCACCCAGTCACTACAAGGATACAGGCATCCTTCCTAACTCAGTTGCCAGAGAGGAAGGAAACTGAGATTTCACCATGAGACCAATGGTGACTTTAAAACAATTACAGAGTTTAACAGCTGTGATAGTAGAAAACTGAAAATTGATCAACAACATTGTAGTTACTTCACAATAATAACCTAATTGACAATGTGAAAAGAAGGAAGCCTGTACAGAAGAAAAAATATTCCAAAACATGCATCCTGTTTGCAAGAAGGCACCAAAGAAAGACTGAAAAGAAATGTGGCAAAGCAATTCATTTTGGTCCTGAATACAAAGTGTTATGTTTGGGGCAAATCCAATACAACACACTACTGAGTACCACTCCATATTTTCAAGCATAGTGGTGGCTGCATCATGTTATGGGTATGCTAGTAATCGTTAATGACTGGGGAGTTTTTCAGGATAAAAAATAAATGGAATGGAGCTAAGCACAAACAAAATCCTATAAGAAAACCTGGTTCAGTCTGCCTTCCACCAGACACTGGGAGATGAATTCACCTTTCTGCAGGACAATAACCTAAAACACAAGGCCAAATCTATGCTGGAGTTTCTTACCAAGAAGATAGTGAATGTTCCTGAGTGGCCGAGTTACAGTTTTGATTTAAATCCCGTGCTTATTTTGGGTCGGATCCTGTGCACCTCTCAGATTTGACTTGTTCCGGCACCTATTTGCCTAGATCCGGTAACTCTCGCGGCATAATTCATTACTTATTTCACTGTTCGCACTGTAGACATTCTAATAAAAGCGATCAGCATTAAACCAAGTTGCCTCCTCCTTATTTATCCCGCCCCCCAGTGCATCCACTGACGAAGTGGTCGGAGCAGGTGCAATTTGCAGTTCAAGAACAAGCAAACGTATAACCCCTGGCTTGTCATGCAGAATTCAAAGTTGGGCTGTACAATATGCAAAAAGCCTTAGAAGGAAGCTAAACATCAGTCTCATGCACGCTCCTGGCTTTGAGCAAGAAGTTGACTCGCAGGAGTTAAATGGCCTTGACATGGGGAGAGTCATTGTGGAAGGTTTGGAAAACTAAGGTAGGACATTTTTTTAAATTTACTTTCACAGCACAAAACAAGTTTGTAATTGAATATGTGCTCCATATTATCACATAGGCAGGAGGCCTAAATATTCTCATATGTGTGTTCTGCTGTAGCCTACATTGTTCTATTTTATTTGAAGTTATATTCCGATATTGGGATATTTGTTCTACTGCTACATTGATGTCTTGAAAATTATATGAAATTCGGGTCTTGTAAGCCCCACTGCTGAGTATGTGTGTACATGGCGGGTGTTCTTTGTCTAAAAATGTTGCTGTACATTGACGTCTAGAAAATTAGGCTATAAGAAATTCGGACTTGTGTAAGCCCCGCAGTTATACTCAAGTATGTGTGCATACTGCAGTGAAGTCTAAAATGCTTTGAATTAATTAGCACCTCGGAGAGTGCTGTCCGTTTCACCACCATAGATAGTAGGCAACTTGGCTTAAATCTAGTGGCTTGCGAGAGTATTCACTACCCTTGGTGTTTTTCCTATTTTGCTGCCTTACAACCTGGAATTAAAATAGATTTTTTTGGGGGGGGTTGTATCATTTGATTTGGTGTACAGCAATCTTTAAGGTATACCACAGATTCTCAATTGGATTGAGGTCTGGGCTTTGACTAGGCCATTCCAAGACATTTAAATGTTTCCCCTTAAACCACTCACGTGTTGCTTTAGCAGTATTCTTAGGGTCATTGTCCTGCTGGAAGGTGAACCTCTGTCCCGGGCTCAAATCTCTGGAAGACTGAAACAGGTTTCCCTCAAGAATTTCCATGTATTTAGAGCCATCCATCATTCCTTCAATTCTGACCAGTTTCCCAGTCCCTGCCGATGAAAAACATCCCCACAGCATGATGCTGCCACCGCTTCACTGTGGGGATGGTGTTCTCGGGGTAATGAGAGGTGTTGGGTTTGCGCCAGACATAGTGTTTTCCTTGATTCCCAAAAAGCTACATTTTAGTCTCATCTGACCAGAGTACCTTCTTCCATATGTTTGGGGAGTCTCCCACATGCCTGTTGGCGAACACCAAACGGTTTGCTTATTTTTTTCTTTAAGCAATGGCTTTTTATCTTGCCACTCTTCCGTAAAGCCCAGCTCTGTGGAGTGTACGGCTTAAAGTGGTCCTATGGGCAGATACTCTAATCTCCGCTGTGGAGCTTTGCAGCTCCTTCAGGGTTATCTTTGGTCTCTTTGTTGCCTCTCTGATTAAAGCCCTCCTTGCCTGGTCCATGAGTTTTGGTGGGCGGCCCTCTCTTGGCAGGTTTGTTGTGTTGCCATATTCTTTCAATTTTTTAATAATGGATTTATGGTGGTCCGTGGGATGTTCAAAGTTATAACCCAACCCTGATCTGTACTTCTCCACAACTTTGTCCCTGATCATTTTGGAGTGCTCCTTGGTGGTCTCCTTGGTGGTCTTCATGGTGCCGCTTGCTTGGTGGTGCCCCTTGCTTAGTGGTGTTGCAGACTCTGGGGCCTTTCAGTACAGGTGTATATATACTGAGATCATGTGACAAATCGTGTGACACTTAGATTGCACACAGGTGGACTTTATTTAACTAATTATGTAACTTCTGAAGGTAATTGGTTGCACCAGATCTTATTTAGGGGCTTCATAGCAAAGGGGGTGAATACATATGCACGCACCACTTTCCATTTCGAATTTTCGAAAACAAGTTATTTTTTTCATTTCACTTCACCAATTTGGACTATTTTGTGTATGTCCATTACATGAAATCCAAATAAAAATCCATTTAAGTTACAGGTTGTAATGCAACAAAATAGGAAAAACGCCAAGGGGGATGAATACTTTTGCAAAGCACTGTACTTCAAAATATATGGCAAGACCTGAAAATGGTTGTCAATGATCAACAACCGGTTTGACAGAGCTTGAACAATTTGGAAAACAATAATGGGCAAATGTTGTACAATACAGGTGTGGAAAAGCTCTTAGAGACTTACCTAGAAAGACTCCCAGCTGTAATCACTCTACAAAGTATTGACGCAGGGGTGTGAATACTTATGCAAATGAGATATTTATGTATTTAATTTTCAATACATTTGGAAACATTTCTACAAATATGTTTTCCCTTTGTCATTATGAGATATTGTGTGTAGATGGACGAGAAAAAGAATATTGAATATATTTTGAATTCAGGTTGTAACAACAAAATGTGGATTAGGTCAAGGGGTATGAATACTTTCTGAATGCACGGTATATCCCCTCATTGAATAGTGTACAACTATCATGAATAGAAACTATATGAACCCAACAACGAGACGAAAACGGATGTGAGATAGAAACAAAAGAAGAAAATACAATCTTCTAAATTAAATGTGTCATAGTTATTCAGTATATTTTTTTGTCGTGCGTATTAACTGTTTATAATGCTTCATATATTTATTTATTACACAGTAGCTCTACTATGGCATTTTACTCGCTTTGAGTCACGCTCCATTGGCATTTTGTCTGTGCGATGAGCACCTGCCTGTGGCAAGTAACGCCATCACGGTAAAAACAGTGGGAGGAGGGGGCTAGAAAGAGAAGAGGGAGAGATAGAGACGGGGAAGTACACGTACTGCAGTCGCTCTGAGTAGAATTCTATGCGAGAACGTCCGTCTGTACCGAACTGGAAAAGTGGGCTGAATTCTGAATTTTTGACAACCATAACAAGATGTGTAGTAGACCTACTCCGTGCTGTATAGGGCAGGTGAGTAATAACCAATTGTGGTTATAACTGATATTATACTCGGCTTCGTTTATGGAAAAACTACCACCAGCGAACGTTATAGCTTTTTCTAACAAATTGAACTCCAGAATGTATAGTAGCTTAGGCTACAATTGCTGTAAAATGTCGGAATTTAGTTAGCTAATTTTGTTTTTTTCTTCATTTCGTATTCAAGGTTTCAATTCATTTTTGTATTTTACGAAATGTGTGTGGCTTCCAACTGTTTGGCTAAACGCTAGCTAGCTAGTTACTGTAGCTAGCTATTCTTTGCGGATGACCATCGAAGATAATCTAGCCAGCCACAGTTTCCCCAAAAAATGAGTAGTAGCGCGCGATGCAGTTACAAAGATGTTATGATTTGAATCGGATGCTGTAACATTTGTGTAAACTGGCAACATTGTTGCTTGTGTTGTCGATGTCACTTCTACTGTAAACAATGTATCATCGCACTGTTTAACATGCGGTGACGGTGTGCGTGACACTAATTTGCCTTCAGTTCCCTACATTTGCCTATCTGGTTACCTCTGCCAACGTCCTAGCGGTTGTGCCCGGCTTGATCCAATTAATTTTTTGAAACTATCTCACAGTTTTCCAGTGACGTAATGCTGTGTTGTTCTAAAGGTTTTGGGCAAGTCGCTGTATTTCTTCTTTCCCAGTGGAACGATATTGAGTTCGCATGACTAGCACAGATCTTAATCCAATAAAGCTCAGTTATTCGCTTAGGTTATTTGGGAATGATATGGTCAAGCCATTAGGTGATGAGAAGAGCTTCTCTGGCTGAAAAGACTATGGGGCTAATTTAGGTATAAATTACCATTGCAGCAGAAGTCAAACCAACCAGCCAAAGTCCATTAACACATCTAGTTTAATATAACTTCATATTGGTGATAATGGAATTTATATGTTTAAATTAATGATTAGAATATTCCACCCTGAAACCATTTATTGTATGAAATTGATTAGAATCATAAAATTATATTCTGATGATGTGTGTAGTTTTAGTCAGAATTAGGTTAAAACAATGTATCTGTATAGTGGAAAAACCCAGACTGTCTGAGCAAGGCGTAGCTCAGGATTTGAACTTGTATGGGGGGGAAGGCCGAAGAAAGATACCGAGAACAGTTAGACTGTGTTTGAACCGACCTGGCAGGAACTGAGAACTTAGGAGGACAGGGAGGATTTCTCAAGGTTTCTCTAATCTCGGGGGGAATGGAACTGTCGGCAGGGTAGGCATACACAGTGGTGAGAACCATGAAGAAGGATAAAACTCACATACTGTTTGTGTGGATATCTGCTGTTTGTGTGGAAGTATGTGCGCAGCTATAAAATGGATGTCTTTGTATAATGGACTTCAGAGAGCTCTCGTGAATAAACATTTGACTATTGTAGGCTGGGCCTCTGTCTGTTTTCATTTCAACCAGTATCTTACAAATTCTTGGTAACAGACTGAGTAGTTAATTGAAGTTCAGTTTATGAACATTGAGAACATAATTCTCTTAACAATTGGTATGTGAGAAAACTGGTTCTGATTTAACACAGTGATACAGAGGTCTTCAATGTCCCATTGAATAGGCCTTGTCTTTGGCATTGTTCCAAAACTGCCTGCTAGTCTAACTAACCACACTGAATAGTTTCTCCTCCAGAGGAATTTAATTACAGGGACACGTCCCTCATCCAATGTATTCAGGGGCCATCCCTTCAGTCCTCTCAATGAAGAATGGAATCAAAAGGAAATAAGGGCTGGTGTATGTGTGCACATGCATGCAGTGTGTGTGGCTGATGTTAGCAGGAAATGAAGCACAAACACTTTAGTCAACATTGTCTTGCTACACAGGCCATGCGATAATCCTGTCTGTCACAGACCCCCATTAGCGTTGTCCCCATCAACATGTGTATGAGTGTGTGTGTGTATTTGTGTTTGTTTTGACTGTGTGTCTATGCGTGTGTGTCCATCTTATTTGTATGTGTGATCGGCGGGTGGTCTGTTCATTTCCTCTTTGGCTGAATGTGGGGGGCTGGCTGTTTGGATTAGATTAGTGACGGAGATAAACTGGCCAGAGCTGCGCAGAAGAGGGCCAGAAACAGTGGTGTAGATGGACAGGGAGGGAAGTAGTCCAGTTCTGGAACAGTGGAATGAGAGAGAGAATCAGGACCGGAGAGGTGACTCCGATAGACGTAGTTGTAACTCTGAGCTACGCTGGAAACAGAACAGGAGGGTGGCAAACACAACAATGAGAGGTCAGGTCACACTGTTGTCACACACTGACTCAGCATACACCTGCAGTAGTCTGGCAGACACCCAGTCATCTGTCACTTCAGGCTTGCCACATGGCCCCACTCTAGATCCAGACACTGGTCCCAGGTCAGCTGGGTAGTTCAGCCTGTAATAGTTGAGGTTAGCCCTGGGGAGATCTGACACTGGAACAGTTTCAGAAGGTTTCCCTCTGAACCAACATGGCTACGTAAACAAAGCCACAGTATGTGTTTTTCAGTCTCTCCTGGCTCATAGACTATAGATTCACGTTTAGGAAACAACATATGTAGTGATTATGGTGGTCTTCCTTTAAAACCCCTCTGGCTGTGAACACAGTCAGGCTTCCACAGGAGGAGGGAGACTTGAGCTAAACCCCTGATCAAAACCAGGATATTATGGCCTTTGATTGGCTTGGCTTCTTAAAGGAGTAGATTACTATTTTACAACTTGATGTTAGATCAGTGTTTCCCAAACTTGGTCCTCGTGACCCCAAGGGGTGCTCGTTCTGGTTTTTGCTTGATGATGAGTTGATTAGTTGAATCAGTTGTGTAGTGCTAGGGCAAAAACCATAACCCCTTGGGGAGTTTGGGAAACCCTGTGTTAGATGGTTGCTCACCCTGAAAGTAGTCTATGGGCCAAGAGAAACTGTAGTCCATGGTTAATTTTTCTTTGAACAGCCAATATGAACTTCAGCTAACCATAACCACCACAATCTAACCATCAATGAAACTGATGGGGGCATGTGAGCATGTTTAAAAAAAATAATGTCTAAATCACTTGAAATCAATTCAGATCCTCTCCATATTTGATGTTACTTAAAGGTGATATGGCCATAAAAAACATGCTCACATTCCCCCATCACTTCCATTGATTATTAGCTTGTGGTGGCTATTTACGTATTATTGCTGGAGCCAAATCACAGAGAGAGAATCTGGCCACACATTTGAATTCAAGGGCAAAGAAGATAAAATAGCATGTAAAAAACCTAGGTGTTATTTTAGATTCTGAACTCAATTTCAAATCACACATTAGGAATGTAGCCAAAATAGACTTTTACCACCTGAGGAACATTGCCAAGGTGGGCCGTTTCTCTCTTAGGCTGATACAGAGAGACTCATGCATGCTATTATTACAAGCAGGCTTGACTACTGTAATGCTCTCCTGTCTGGTCTTCCCAAGAAAGCCATTGGTCAACTGCAAAACATACAGAATGCTGCAGCGTGGGTACTGACCAAGACCAAACGGAGAGCACACATTACGCTGGTTTTAAGGTCTCTGCACTGGCTGCCTGTGAGTTTTAGAATTCATTTTAAGATAATTCTATTGGTTTTTAAATCAATCAACGATTGTGCACCACAATACATGTCAGACATCCTTTTAAGTTATGTACCCAGTAGGTCCCTCGGGTCCTCTGGCACTGGCCTTTTAACTATCCTGAAGCCTAGGACCAAGAGGCATGGAGAGGCAGCCTTTAGTTACTATGCCCCAGCCTGCCAGAGAACCTGAGGGGGGCTGAAACTGTGAACATATTGAAAGAGATCTTAAAACACACCTTTTTAGTTTAGCTTTTCCTTAGGGTGCTTTTTGGTTGTTCGGTTTTTATTGTTATTCTTTAGTTTTTTTTATCCTCATGTTTGTTGTGTAGTAAATATTTCATTGTTTTATTAGTTTTTTCCTGTGAAGCACATTTTGTTCCATCCCATGTCTGAAATGTGCTGTATAAATAAAGCTTGATTTGATTTTATCATGTTGTAAAATAGTGAACCACTCCTTTAACCGTCCTTGTACCAGGTGCAGCCATTAGAGGATTTGAATTAAGTTTGAAACTGAAATGTTTTACTGGCTACGTTGAGGGTCACAAACAGAGCCTGGGGTTGTGGTTGGGAGTTTGGCTAGGGCTGTAGCTAGGCTAGTAGGCCTAGTCTAGTGTGTATGTTTATGTGTACACTCTTAGAAAAAAGGTGCTATCTAGAATTTTGGAACCCTTTTTTCTAAGAGTGTCGCCTAGATGTTGAGCATCTATCTCTCTGTGCTGGCTGATGCTCCATGTGTAGAGACGGTAGTATGATGAAACCCTGTGAAATGTCTGTCTGCTTGATGGTAATGGGTTCAGCCTAGCGACATCGAAAGACAAGGAGAGAGTGTAACCCACTGCTTCAGTCAGCAAATGAAAGGGAAAGGGGTATACCTAGTCAGTTGTACAACTGAATGCATGTGTTTGATAATTGATATCCAATATTGGATGAAAAAAGATCTGCTACACATTTAAGTTTCCCATGTAACTACAGGTATTCCATTGTCTATAACACAATTATAAGCTAAATGCTTTATTTGTGTGTTTTTATTGGAGGCTAAGGTAAACATGCCTGTGTATAACAGAAGTGGCTATGTTCCATTACTGAGAGTAAGATAATATATTGTATTGATCAGATAGCACTGTGTTATGGCTGGACTACATTCTTCCTCTGTGTACTTCTGTCTGTCTGTATCACTGACTCGGGTCTCATTTTTTTCTTTTTGTTCCATTTCCTCTGTTTGTTTGGGTCATGGATGCCTCTTGGGTTGCTCAACATTCCCCTGTTCTCTTTCTGTTTCTCTTCCTTTCACTCCCTCTCTTTATTTAGCGTAGCCAATGCCAGGGGCTGTATTTACCCCATTAAGGTGTTGTTACTCAAATCAATCAAATCAAATGTTATTGGTCACATGCTTCATAAACAACAGGTGTAGACTAACAGTGAAATGCTTACTTACGGGCCGTTCCCAACAATGCAGAGAGAAAGAAAATAAAGAAATAACATTTAATAATAAAAGTAATAATAAATACACAAGGAATGAATAACGATAACTTGTCTATATACACGGGGTACCAGTACCGAGTGCAAGGGTACGAGGTAATTGGTAGATATGTACACTACCGTTCAAAAGTTTGGGGTCACTTAGAAATGTCCTTGTTTTTGAAATATAAGTCCATTAAAATAACATCAAATTGATCAGAATTACAGTGTAGACATTGTTAATGTTGTAAATGACTATTGTAGCTGGAAACGGCAGATCTTTAATGGAATATCTACATAGGCGTACAGAGGCCCATTATCAGCAACCATTACTCCTGTGTTCCAATGACACGTTGTGTTAACTAATCCAAGTTTATAATTTTAAAAGGCTAATTGATCATTAGAAAACCCTTTTGCAATTATGTTAGCCCAGCTGAAAACTGTTGTGCTGATTAAAGGAGCAATACATCTGGCCTTCTTTAGACTAGTTGAGTATCTGGAGCATCAGCATTTGTGGGTTCGATTACAGGCTCAAAATGTCCAGAAACTAAGCACTTTCTTCTGAAACTCGTCAGTCTATTCTTGTTCTGAGAAATGAAGGCTATTCCATGCGAGAAATTGACAAGAAACTGAAGATCTCGTACAACAGTGTGTACTACTCCCTTCACAGAACAGCGCAAACTGGCTCTAACCAGAATAGAAAGAGGAGTGGGAAGCCCAGTTGCACAACTGAGCAAGAGGACAAGTACATTAGTGTCTAGTTTAAGAAACAGACGCCGCACATGTCCTCCACTGGCAGCTTCATTAAATAGTACTTGCAAAACACCAGTCTCAACGTCAACAGTGAAGAGGCGACTCCGGGATGCTGACCTTGCTGGAACACAGGAGTGATGGTTGCTGATAATGGGCCTATGTAGATATTTCATTAAAAATCAGCCGTTTCCAGCTACAATAGTCATTTACAACATTAACAATGTCTACACTGTATTTCTGATCAATTTGATGTTATTTTAATGGACAAAAAATGTGCTTTTCTTTCTAAAACAAGGACATTTCTAAGTGACCCCAAACGTTTGAACGGTAGTGTACATATAACTACGAATAAAGTGACTAGGCAACAAGATAGATAATGAACAGTAGCAGCAGCGTATGTGATGAATCAAAAAAGTTACTGCAAAAAAAGGTTCATGCAGATAGTCCTAGTAGCTATTTGGTTAATTATTTATCTAACTGTTTAACAGTCTTATGGCTTGGGAGTAGAAGCTGTTCAGGGGCCTCTTGGTTCCGGACTTGGTGCATTGGTAAGGCTTGCCGTGCGGTAGAAGAGAGAACAGTCTTTGACAATTTTTAGGGCCTTCCTTCCTCTCAAGTGTGTGTATGTTTGTGTAGGAAACAGTGCAGTGATACATTTTTGCAGTGTGCGTGCAACTGCCTAGCTTTACAGACAAAACAAAAGAGTTGCTGTCAATCAGGGAAGAACGGGCACTAGGTTATCTCTACACTTTACCAACCCTAGCTTTGGCTCCTAACTCTGTAGGCCAATATTTGTGTTAGTGTGTGTGTGCCTCAGCCTTCTGTCTTTGTCTTCCTGGGTTTATATATGTTGCCGTACCTTCTGTTTCTCTCTGTGAACACAGAGCGTGTGTAACTTGAGAGGGTGTGTCTGGGGAATGGGTTAATTTCATCTCCCCGTCTTGTTGGCTGCAGAAGAGTACAGCAACATCCCTGAGTCAGCAGCATCACAATGACTCACGTGTGTGTGTGTGTGTGTGTGTGTGTGTGTGTGTGGGTGTGTGTGTGTGTGTGTGTGTGTGTGTGTGTGTGTGTGTGTGTGTGTGTGTGTGTGTGTGTGTGTGTGTGTGTGTGTGTGTGTGTGTGTGTGTGTGTGTGTGTGTGTGTGTGTGTGTGTGTGTGGCCCAGGGTATAAGGGAATTAGCTTTTAGTGGTTACCATTATTATCCTCAAAGACACAACCCATTCTAACACTGATCATAGGACTGTTCTTATCTCAGTCCAATAGAGCCCCACAGTGGAGCTGTCATAATACCCATAAAACCTAGTCGGCAAACAGGGAAATGGTTCCAATCATTTTTCCACCATTCATTTTTCCCATAGGTAATTTGAGATACACTTAAAATAAGGGCTGTGTTTCTTGTAGGCTTACCCTGGCGTGATGTTTTGATAACTATGTACTCTCCCAGACAAGGTGACTTTTATCAATGTATTTGGCTCTATTTACTCTCAGATTCGAAAATGCTAATTAGCATGAAAATATACGTCATGCAAGAGTACAAATCCCTGCAAACTCCTGCACATCATCTCTAGGTAGAGGACACCTTTGCTAACAGGTATTGTGTCAATTTAAAACTTGCACAAGACAGTTCACAAAAATGTAAATTTAAAGAAAGTTAGCTAATTTATTCATTACTAAATTTAGCTAATATTAGATTGTTAATCCAGAGATTCTTACCTTTGCCTCGATTTGGAAGTCAAGTCCAAATCATCATGGCATTTGTAGTTTTTTATGTTAGCCACATTAGCAGCTAATTAGTATTCATTTTTTGTCGGGGGAAATACAAGCGAATATATTGATAAAAGTCACCTTGTCCTAGAGAGATTTACACGGTTATCAAAACGTCACACCGGGGTAAGTCTACACAAAACACAGGCCTTATTTTAAGTGTTTCTAAAATCCCTTATGGGAAAAATGAATGGTGGAAAAACGATTGGAACCATAACCTTGTTTGACCGCTAGGTTTTATGAGTATTATGACTCATATTGTGATACTCTATAGTTGTAGCCTATCTCATAGTGTTAGAGATATCCCCTGACCTGGGACCAGCTGTGGGCTTCACCAACTTGTGTCAACCTGCTGATCCATTCCTTTTCAATCCCTCAGTTTTTGACCAGCTAGCCCATTGTTTTCAATAAGTGGTTTGACTCTCTCAGTCTCTTTCTCAATGGGGATTTGTGTTCATTTCCTGAAGGGAATCTGAAGCCAAACATCCTGTTACACTGCAGTTCTGAGACTGAGTGGCCCACTAGTTGTACACAGCGGTGCGTGAAAGATGGTGTGTTTGTGTCTGTGTGAGCACAACAGAGCAGGGTCTGTAGTTTACCAAGTCCGTTAGACTGAGGAGGGGTTATCCCCTTTCACCCCTAACCCCTGGGACAGCTGATGGATACGAGAGAGCGAGATGAGGAGGAGAGAGAATAGAGAAAGAAAGGGGGAGGTCAAATAAAGGGAACAGGATGAGAGGGTGGTAGAGAGGGGGAGGAAGTGAGAGAGGGATAGCATAACAAATAACTAGAGGGAAAGAGTTCACGATGCCCCCAGGGTCCAGCGAAGGTTGAGTCACAGTGGGGGTTGGTGTGCTGTGAGTGGAAGGAAGGGGCGGGGAGGATGGTTTTGTGCTTTTTATATAGTAATAATAATAATAATAATAATAGTAGTAGCTAATAGTAGAGAGCTGGTGGCCTTGCCATGTAATCCTAACCCTTTGTGGGTGTGGTGTGGGGGGTTGGATGAGGGGTTGATGGCTACAGATTTGGGGGTTAGTAGTTTGGCAGGCATGGTGTTAATATTGTTTGAAAGGGAGCAGGGCAGACCACCTGTCGACATGGGAGGGAGGGGAGGGTCGGAGTTGGTTGTCATGGCATCCCCATTGTCTCTGTGTGCAGTGGAATGCCTCAGCACGGTAGCTAGCTATTCAGTTAGCCCCAGTTAGCTCCTCTAGCCCCCTTAGTGTGTGTCCACTGTGTTAGTGTTCGAGCGTTTACACACACTGGCTCTATTAGATTAGCTGAACAGCTAAATACACGCTCACTAAAGACAGCCAACACCCACACAACCATTTTCCTAATCCACTACTTGAGTGTTGCCTAATTCATTCTTATGAAAGAGAGGAACTAATCCCATTTAGGCCTGTGTAGTGGATAGAGGATATAGGCCTACTGCCCAGTCCCAAATCAACTCCCTACCTCTACCCCATACCCTGCACAGTACACACTCCCCTTAGCCCCTCCTCCCTGACATTTTTCCTACTAGCCCTACACTCCTGCATCTGAAAGGGAAAGGCAAAGGGAAAGGGGGATACCTAGTCAGTTGTACAACTGAATGCAGCCTTCAACTGAAATGTGTCTTATGCATTTAACCCAACCCCTCTGAATCAGAGAGGTGCGGGGGGATGCCTTAGATTGGTGGGTGTGAGAAATGTAGAATACAATTTAGGCTTACTAAAATAATGGCCTGTGTCTGTCAAACTGTCAGCCTGTTCATTTGTAGTTTTTCTGCAGATTCTCCAATGTATTTTATACCCACGCTGTTGACACTGATGCCTCCGAAGCCATCATTCTCCACACAGATGGACAGTTCTTCCGGAGAATCTGTCTTACTGCTCTCATAAGCAGAGGCATTGTCATCTATTTCTGAACTGGATAATTATACACCATACTTTAACCATCTAGTAGAACCCCACCCCACCCTTGCCATTCCATATCCATAAGATTCCCAGTGGCCCTAAATCATACAGAACACACAGCTGTGGTGAGGTTAGGGGGGTCTGAGTTGGCTTCAGTAAGGGGAACAAAAACAGACTCTCCTTCCCTCTCTGTGCATATACATCCTTTGGCCCCTCCCTTGCCTGTCCTCTCCTCTCCTGTCCTGTCTCTCTATTATGATACAGTCTTAAAGTGGAACTGACAGTGTTTTAACTACGTTACAGATATGAAACAAACAGACAATCATAATATCAGTAAAAAATATAAAATTCCCATTTTATGCTACAAAACCAATTTTATTAGAGGTTTTAAAAATAGGTTCTATTTGACAAAAAACATCTATGACATTGTTGGCAGAATAGATGCAGTTCAATGCATGAATCATATAATTCACCAATAGATTTCTTGGTAGTCCAACAAATATTGCTATCAGGTTGTAAATTACAGCTGACCTGGGCCCGGTTTCCCGATAGCGATGGAATTTAGGCTTACGAGTGTTTTAACAATGCATTGTAAAATAACGGCCAAAGATGCCACACCCATTTCCTAAAACACCACGCACTGCACTCGTTATACAGTGAGACTTAACTGTGTCATTACAGGAGCTGTCCCGTGCTGAAAAGGATTCCACAATATAGGCTAAAGAACCCGCTGTAGCTCTTAAATGATTTATGGCCACTCAAAGTAATCTTTAAAAATATACATATGTTTTACACAATACAGTTTTCCCATCAAGAGAAGAAATGTTCTCTAGCCTATTATGTATTTAAATATTTGTATTATGTTTGCCATGTGTTATGTATTCTGTTTTATCATGCTTTTTTGTATATAATGTTTGATTATGTACATTCTGCATTTCTTCAGTTTGTGTAAACTGTGAGCAAGAATGAATAAAGCCAAAGTCAAAAACGCTAATTCCCTCGTTCGCTATAAAAAATATCAATGTGACCTAAAAGTAGGATATGATGACAATAGTTTTTGTAATCGCTCAACAAATCATTGTAGCCTAATGGCAGGCAGGAATTGGGCTTCAAGTAGGCCTACATATATTCTACAATTAAATAATTAAACAATAAAAATAATTAAACATGAAGTAGTAAGTTAAGCAACGTTGCTATAGACCTAATATGTTGACCTTTAGGTTATTGCTTAGGCTACAGTGAAATGTGTGAGCTTTTAGATAATAGTAGCCAATAGGTCTAAAATACAGTTGAAGTTAGAAGTTTACATACACTTAGGTTGGAGTCATTAAAACTCGTTTTTCAACCACTCCACAAATGTCTTGTTAACAAACTATAGTTTTGGCAAGTTGGTTAGGACATCTACTTTGTGCATGACACAAGTAATTTTTCCAACAATTGTTTACAGACAGATTATTTCACTTATAATCCACTGTATCACAATTCCAGTGGGTCAGAAGTTTACATACACAAGTTGACTGTGCCTTTAAACAGCTTGGAAAATTCCAGAAAATTATGTCATGGCTTTAGAAGCTTCTGATAGGCTAATTGACATCATTTGAGTCAATTGGAGGTGTACCTGCGGATGTATTTCAAGGCCTACCTTCAGACTCAGCCATGAACCCCGGAAAAAAAATTGTAGACCTCCACAAGTCTGGTTCATCTTTGGGAGCAATTTCCAAACGCCTGAAGGTGCCATGTTCATCTGTACAAACAATAGTACGCAAGTATAAACACCATGGGACCACGCAGCCATCATACCGCTCAGGAAGGAGACGCATTCTGTCTCCTAGAGATGAGCGTACTTTTGTGCGAATAGTGCAAATCAATCCCAGAACAACAGCAAAGGACCTTGTGAAGATGCTGGAGGAAAGAGGTACAAAAGTATCTATATACACAGTAAAACGAGTCCAATATCTACATAACCTGAAATGCTGCTCAGCAAGGAAGAAGCCACTGCTCCAAAACCGCCATAAAAAAAGCCAGACTACGGTTTGCAACTGCACGTGGGGACAAGGATCGTACTTTTTGGAGAAATGTCCTCTGGTCTGATGAAACAAAATTAGAACTGTTTGGCCATAATGACAATCGTTATGTTTGGAGGAAAAAGGGGGACGCTTGCAAGCCGAAGAACCCCATCCCAACCGTGAAGCATGGGGGTGGCAGCATCATGTTGTGGGGGTGCTTTGCTGCAGGAGGGACTGGTGCACTTCACAAAATAGATGGCATCATGAGGCAGGAAAATTATGTGGATATATTGAAGCAACATATCAAGACATCAGTCAGGAAGTTAAAGCTTGGTCGCAACTGGGTCTTCCAAATGGACAATGACCCCAAGCATCCTTCCAAAGTTGTGGCAAAATGGCTTAAGGACAACAAAGTCAAGGTATTGGAGTGGCCATCACAAAGCCCTGACCTCAATCCCATAGAACATTTGTGGGCAGAACTGAAAAATCATGTGCGAGCAAGGAGGCCTACAAACCTGACTCAGTTACACCAGCTCTGTCAGGAGGTTTGGGCCAAAATTCACCCAACTTATTGTGGGAAGCTTGTGGAAGGCTACCCGAATTGTTTGACCCAAGTTACCAAATACTAATTGAGTGTATGTAAACTTCTGACCCACTGGGAATGTGATGAAAGAAATAAAAGCTGAAATAAATCATTCTCTCTACTATTATTCTGACATTTCACATTCTTAAAATAAAGTGGTGATCCTAACTGGCCTAAAACAGGGAATTTCTACTAGGATTAAATGTCAGGAATTGTGAAAAACTGAGTTGAAATGTATTTGGCTAAGGTGTATGTAAACTTCCGACTTCAACTGTATATGAATATTGAAGGGGCTCAGATGTAGCCTAATGGCTTAATACTAGGTAGGTCTATCGATTGCACATACATGAAAGTGATGTAAATATTTAGCCTAATAATCTAGCTATTATATAGTTTGGTTATCTCGGTATTCTTTTTTTTATGTATCCTTGCTTCGCTTGTTTAACATTACAAACTTTTTAGGCTATTTGTATACAACTTTGAAGTTTTCAGCGGTCACAGAGAGACAGATACACATCTTCATTCTATGTTTAGCAGAGATTTTCTGTGTGTAAAGTGACAAGGGAGGGCGACGCATTTAGCTGTTCTACGGGTGGTCTGAAGCAGGTATTAGATTACGAGCGATTTCAGATGCAACGTTAGTAAAGGTTTTAGGAAATGGCTCGGAAATGTAAAGATCCTCTTACGAAGGTTCTAACGATGAACTTAGCCTTAAGATGCTTTTGGGTGACCAGGCCTTTGGGAAACCAGGCCCTGGTACATTGTTTGCTGTCTCCAGCCATTCGGGATGTACAGTTTCAGTTTCAATTACTATTTTGGACAAAAACTGACAAATGTAGCAAACTAAGGCTGGGAATTTCAATACACTCAAACTAGCAAGGGCAATGATCACAAGTCAGTCATAACGTGGCTAATAGACTAGCTTATCTATTTATGTAGCTATTTATTTAACAAGTTAAAAATGCAGAGCCTAACGTTAGCTAGCACTGGGAGGATGTCATGTCATTGGACGAGTGGGTGAGTGGCCAACTTTTCCCACCCATATAATTTTTGGGTGGCTACAGCTAGAGATGCAGGTGTCATTTGGTTACTGTTATTCAGAGTTAGCATATCTCTTAGTTGTCAATCTAAATAAAACATTTTAGTAATTTTTTTTCTTCTCCCCAATATCCAATTACGATATTGTCTCATCGCTGCAACTCCCCAACGGGCTCGGGAATGGTCGAAGCGTGCGTCCTCCGAATCATGACCCGCCAAACCGCTCTTCTTAACACCCGCCCGCTTAACCCGGAAGTCAGCCGCACCAATGTGTCAGAGGAAACTCCGTTCAACTGACTCCCGTGAGATTTACATATTTGAAGGAATCCATTCAGGTGTATTTTGTGGCTTTGGCGAATGCGTTCTAATTACCTGTGTTTACAGGCTACTGCCTGTAAACACACATTCCAGTTCAAAGTGAACGATGGCAGGCCCGTGTGGAAATGGCTTATTTGTAGGCCTACTGTATCTCTGATTGGCTATGGCGCACCGGTCTGTGTAGAGTCCCATCCTGGACAAGACTGAGATGTTTTTATTTGGTTTTATGTACTGCAGTCTATTAATTGTCCAAACTTACAGCCGCTTTCCCACTCTATATTGCTATAGAATTTTCACAAATGCCTTACTCTACATCATTCCCAAACATTCTATGAAAATGGCCATATCTAAGTGCTTGCTTGTCAGAAATGTTTTTAAAAATTCTTCCTGGGGGTCTATATGAACAGATTTGAATCAGATTTAATGTTACTAAAACACTGTCAGTTCCATCATAGTCCACAGATGCTAAGACGCAATAGTCCGGCATCCCATCATGAAATAGCTACCCGGCTTTGAGACCACTATCCGCAGGAGACCAGAGCCCGAACGCGCACCTCCCCCAAATTCCCATCCAACACGGTTCTGGTACGCATCCTATATTCATTTGAATGTGTTGACAGTTAGAGAAATTGCTTGAGCTGCACTGAGATTTCAAAAAGTATGAAAGCCAAGCTGTGTGTACACGTACATGTTTTGGACCATGATAAACCCTTTAGATAGACAGGATTAAAACCTACAGAGGCCTACAGAGTTTGTGACATAGGATGTTATATGGCAGTAAAGCCTACCATCTGAGATGAGGTCTAAATTGTGTTCTAGGCCTGTGTCTGTTACGTAATCTGTGTATTATACAGTAATGGATGTAAAGCCAGATATGGTCTGAGCCCGTGCTTAACCCTAACCCTATGATACCACAGTAAAGTGTGTCTTTGATATTGTCTGTGTGTGGGTGTGTGTGTGTGTGTGCGCGCAGTCTCAGCGTGTGTGTGTTTGTAACGGTCTGATGTGTTCTGTTCCGGTGCTAATGCCAGTACTCTGTGGTATGCTCCAGACCCGTGCTCCTCGAGCCTCTAAATCACATCACATTTTATTGGTCACATACACATATTTAGCAGATGCTATTGCAGGTGTACCAAAATGCTTGTGTTCTTAACTCCAACAGTGCAGTAGTATCTAACAATTCACAACAATACACACTACCAGCCAGGGATCTGCTCAAGCTCCTCTAACTCCTGTCAACCAGCCAAGGCTCCTGAGATTCCTGCTCAACAACTTTTTGGCTGCTTCAACGACTTTCCTTCTCTCTCTCTCTGCATTTTCCTGAGTTGTTAGCAGCAGTGACTGGCTTTAGTTTAGATTTTAAGGGGGCGGTTTGGTTTCCCAGACACAGATTAAGCCTAGTCCTGGACTAAAAAGCATGCTCAATGAATAATCTTAAATCTCAATGGATAATCTTAAATCTCAATGGATAATCTTAAATCTTAATGGAGAATCATACATCTAAATGGAGAATCTCCTACTTGGAGAGGCTTACTCTGTGTCCAGGAAATCGTTGTGTATACTGTAGGTATTAATACCTATGTCTTCTCTTTTGTCCTGGTGTAGCTGGCGTGCTGCTGTGGCTCGGCAGCCTGCTCCTGTTGCTGTGGCTGCTGTCCTAAGATCAAGCAGTCCACATCAACACGCTTCATGTATGTCCTCTACTTCCTCCTGGTCACCATTGTCTGTGTCGTCATGATGTCACCTACTGTGGAACAGGAGATGAGGGACCATGTGAGTACACACACGTGCACATTTAGACACGTACACACGTGTGTGCACACACACAGACACACACACTCTTCTTTACATGCATCCACACACACACAAGGAACATGCACACACACGTGCACACATGCTCACACACACATAGGGGCCTACATGTTTGACCTTGTCTTGTTTCCTGCCTTGATGTTGGTTAATACTTGGAGATATAGTAGAGCTCTAGAATAGTTTTGGAAGCTTTAAACTCCACATAAACCCTGTAATAAAGCCTTCACTGGCACAGCAGAGTGGAGCAGAGCTATGGAAAACGCTGCTGGTGTGATTTCCTGGGTGTGTAATTGTATGGTAGTTAGGAGAGCCTAGTTTAGTACAGTCTGCCACGGGGGCTAACACAGACATTAACTACAGGTGGTGAGGGTAGGCAACAACACATCCGCCACGCTGACCCTCAACACGGGGGCCACTCAGGGGTGTGTGCTTAGTCCCCTCCTGTACTCCCTTTTCACCCGCGCACAACTCCAACACCATCATTAAGTTTGCCGACGACACAATGGTGGTAGGCCTGATCACCAACAACAACCTCTCCCTCAATGCCAGTCAGACAAAGGAGCTGATCGTGGACTACAGGAAACGGCGGGCCAAGCACACCCCCATTCACATCGACGGGGCTGTTCTACAGCTGCAGCATCGAGAACATCTTGACTGGCTGCATCACTGCTTGGTATGGCAACTGCTTGGCATCCGACTGCAAGGCGCTACAGAGGGTAGTGTGTAGGGCTGTTGCGGTGGCCGTATTACCACCACACCGGCAGTCATGAGTCATGACCGTAGTAAAATTCTACGTGACCGTTGAGTCAAGGTATTCTCCTCTTATGTACTCTGGACGTGTTAGTAGAACCCAACTCACTAATGGTCATCAGATTCTAATGGCCTGGTACTCAGGGCTCTAATGTCCCTCTAACCACTTTGACATGTGTTAGTAGAACCCAACTCACTAATGATCATCAGGTTCTAAGGGCTCTATTGTCCCTCTAACCACTATGACATCAATGCAAATGCTATTGGAAATCACATCAAACACTTATCTTCAAAACAGTATGTGCTTTTAAATCTCACCACACAGTGATTGATCAATTTGAACAGGTTGAAACTGAGTGGAAAACATGGTCGTTGTGGATGGTTTCAAAGCCTAACAATGAAATGGACAACGCTTTCTATATGCATATTAGAGCTTATGCATACGCATAGGTCTACATATGAGCTGAAGCCCGAAAAAAACCCTGAATTAAAATAATGAGTGTGCCATTATACAATACGTAACCTACCACATAGTACACATGGCAGAAAGACATACAAAAAATACAGATTTAAGATACATAATTGGTCTAGCTTATATTAAACAAATCCAGAGTTAGCCTATAGTGAATCTGTATTTGATTTTGAATATCTGTAACGGTTGTCCTCCTCCTCTTCGTCCGAAGAGGAGGAGTAGGGATTGGACCAAAGCGCAGCATATGTTGAATCCATAATTACGTTTATTAAAGAAAAGACGAAACACGAATAACACTTGAAATGATACAAAATAACAAAACGAACGTAGACAGACCTGAACTATGAGAACTTACATATAACACGCAGAACGCACGAACAGGTACAGACTACATACACGAACGACAACGAAACAGTCCCGTGTGGTGTAACATACACAGACACGGAAGACAACCACCCACAAACAAACAGTGTGAACAGCCTACCTTTATATGGTTCTCAATCAGAGGAAACGTTAAACACCTGTCCCTGATTGAGAACCATATAAGGCTAATTACCACTGACCTAAACATAGAAACACAAAACATAGAATGCCCACCCCAACTCACGCCCTGACCAACTAAACACATACAAAAACAAGAGAAAACAGGTCAGGAACGTGACAATATCCTAGTAATAGGGAATTGTTTATATTTTCATAATGAATAGGCTGACACATTACCTTAAGCTGCTATACGTAATATCTCACCACCATGAGTTTCCATCTCCTCTTTCCTTCGTTCCTTTCACCAGCGTGCAGAAAGAGGGGCTGTCAACAGTTAAATGAAATATGTTTAGTTGTGAAAACATGTTACTATCGATGTTCATGAACAGATTTCACTTGGTTTCCCAAATAAAGTACTGACTGGGTAGCTGCAGGAACAGGGTTGGAGAGCCCATGACATACAGAGTTTGGGCGGAATATCACCCGTTGCATAGTGTAATAAATGGAGTAGCCTACCCAACATCAGTAAAATGAACCTTCAGGAAAGTGGCCTCCATCCGCAGTTCCAGTGCGTAAGGATAACATGTATTTTCCCTCCTACCCCTGTTCCTGCCCATTTGATAATGGGCCATTCTAAATTGAAACTAATTTTACATATTAGTAAAGACAATATTAAATTGAGAATAGTTTGATGGGTGAAAATATGATCACTTGATAAGAGAACAGCATGTGCAGCCTGAGGCAGGGAACACAGCGGAAAGCTTTTATTGTGATTTTCTCAAGTCACCAATAGCCTATAGTCGCATCATGCAGCCCATATATCTTTACATTTCTAAGGCATTCTATCATTTGTATCATTGACATCTAAAGTTTCCAAATAATTCTAAATCTAGCATATACCCCCAAGACAATGCTAACCTCTCACCATTACAATAACAGGGGAGGTTAGCATATTTGTGGGGTATGATATTTGTGCGTCTGTAACTTTCTCACTCATCATTATTCACGATTAATTCAGGATTATCTGTAGTCATGGTAACATCCACATTAATGTAGAAGTGTTTAGACATATATTATATTCTTATTTACAATAAAAGTGACTCCAAAATGGAACAATCCACAATTACCATTTATTTCTATTGGGAACAAAATAATCTGAAACACAACCAAAACAAACAGAACATGCATCCAACAAGTTTTTAGAGTCACAAGGTTGATGTTGTAACGTTCGTCTTTCGGGGAGAGAGTGGACCAAGACGCAGCGGGTGATAAATACATGATGATTTAATTAGACAAGACGAACACTGACACGAAAGACACTTGATAATATTACAAAACAACAAACGACGTTAAACAGACCTGAACTTGTGAACTACATATAACGAAGAACGCACGAACAGGAAAACGAAACAGTACCGTGTGGTGTAACAAACACAGACACAGCAACAATCACCCACAAACAAACAGTGAGAACAGCCTACCTTAATATGGTTCTCAATCAGAGGAAACGTCAAACACCTGCCTCTAATTGAGAACCATATCAGGCAACACATTTGACCCAACATAGAAACACATAACATAGAATGCCCACCCCAACTCACGCCCTGACCAACTAAACACATACAAAAACAACAGAAAACAGGTCAGGACGTGACAGAACCCCCCCCTCAAGGTGCGAACTCCGGGCGCACCCCTAAAACTCAAGGGGAGGGTCTGGGTGGGCATCTGTCCGCGGTGGCGGCTCCGGCGGTGGACGAGGACACCACTCCACCACTGTCTTTGTCCCCCTCCTTAGCGTCCTTTGAGTGGCGACCCTCGCCCACGACCTTGGCCTAAGAATCCTCCCCAAGGCCTCCACATGATTTAGGAGGTAGCTCAGGACAGAGAGGTAGCTCAGGACAGAGAGGTAGCTCAGGACAGAGAGGTAGCTCAGGACAGAGAGGCAGCTCAGGACTGAATGGCAGCTCCGGACTGAATGGCAGCTCCGGACTGAGTGGCAGCTCATGACTGTAGGGCAGCTCATGACTGTAGGGCAGCTCATGACTGTAGGGCAGCTCATGACTGGAAGGCAGCTCATGACTGGAAGGCAGCTCATGACTGGAGGGCAGCTCATGACTGGAGGGCAGCTCATGACTGGAGGGCAGCTCATGACTGTAGGGCAGCTCATGACTGTAGGGCAGCTCATGACTGGAGGGCAGCTCGAGACTGGAGGGCAGCTCATGACTGGAGGGCAGCTCATGACTGGAGGGCAGCTCATGACTGGAGGGCAGCTCATGACTGGAGGGCAGCTCATGACTGGAAGGCAGCTCATGACTGGAAGGCGGCTCCTGACTGGCTGGCGGCTCTGGCGGCTCCTGACTGGCTGGCGGCTCCTGACTGGCTGGCGGCTCCTGACTGGCTGGCGGCTCTGGCGGCTCCTGACTGGCTGGCGGCTCTGGCGGCTCCTGACTGGCTGGCGGCTCTGGCGGCTCCTGACTGGCTGGCGGCTCCTGACTGGCTGGCGGCTCTGGCGGCTCCTGACTGGCTGGCGGCTCCTGACTGACGGACGGCTCTAGCGGCTCCTGACTGACGGACGGCTCTAGCGGCTCGGGACAGACGGGCGGCTCAGATGGCGCTGGGCAGACGGATGGCTCAGAAGGCGCTGGGCAGACGGATGGCTCAGATGGCGCTGGGCAGACGGATGGCTCAGATGGCGCTGGGCAGACGGATGGCTCAGATGGCGCTGGGCAGACGGATGGCTCAGATGGCGCTGGGCAGACGGATGGCTCAGATGGCGCTGGGCAGACGGATGGCTCAGATGGCGCTGGGCAGACGGATGGCTTAGATGGCGCTGGGCAGACGGATGACTCAGATGGCGCTGGGCAGGCAGGCAGCTCAGACGGCGCTGGGCAGAAGAGCAGTGCAGGCAGCTCAGACGGCGCTGGACAGACGAGCAGTGCAGGCGGCGTTGAGCAGGCAGGCAGTACAGACGGTGCTGGGCAGACGAGCAGTGCAGGCGGCGTTAGGCAGACGGCCGACTCTGACCTGCTGAGGCGCACAGTAGGCCTGGTGCGTGGTGCCGGAACTGGTGGTACCGGACTGGAGACACGCACCTCAAGGCTAGTGCGGGGAGCAGGAACAGGGCACACTGGACTCTCAAAGCGCACTATAGGCCTGGTGCGTGGTACCGGCACTGGTGGTACCGAGTTGAGGGCACGCACCTCAGGGCGAGTGCGGGGAGAAGGAACAGTGCGTACAGGGCTCTGGAGACGCACAGGAGGCCTGGTGCGTGGTGCCGGAACTGGTGGTACCGGACTGGAGACACGCACCTCAAGGCTAGTGCGGGGAGCAGGAACAGGGCACACTGGACTCTCAAAGCGCACTATAGGCCTGGTGCGTGGTACCGGCACTGGTGGTACCGGGCTGAGGGCACGCACCTCAGGGCGAGTGCGGGGAGAAGGAACAGTGCGTACAGGGCTCTGGAGACGCACAGGAGGCTTGGTGCGTGGTGCCGGAACTAGAGGTACTGGGCTGGAGACACGCACCACAGGGAGAGTGCGTGGAGGAGGAACAGGGCTCTGGAGACGCACTGGAAGCCTGGTGCGTGGTGTAGGCACTGGTGGTACTGGGCTGGGGCGGGAAGGTGGCGCCTTCCCGCTCCATACCGGACCGTGAAGGAGTACACGAGCTCGTGAGCACCGAGCCTGCCCAACCTTACCTGGTTGAATGGTCCCCGTAGCCCTGCCAGTGTGGCGAGGTGGAATAGCCCGCACTGGGCTATGCTGGCGAACCGGGGACACCATTTGTAAGGCTGGTGCCATGTACACCGGCCCGAGGAGACGTACTGGAGGCCAGATATGTTGAGCCGGCTTCATGGCACTTGGCTCAATGCTCACTCTAGCTCGGCTAGTGCGGGGAGGTGGAATAACCCGCACCGGGCTAAGCACACGTACAGGAGACTCCGTGCGCTCTTCCGCACAACACGGTGTCTGCCCGTACTCTCGCTCTCCACGGTAAGCCCGGGAAGTTGGCGCAGGTCTCCTACCTGACTTCGCCACACTCACCTTTACCCCCCCCCCCCCCAAGAAATTTTTGGGTGAGCCTCTCGGGCTTCCAGCCGCTCTGCCTTGCTAGCGCCTCATAATGCCGCCTCTCCGCTTTTGATGCCTCCAGCTCCGCTTTTGATGCCTCCAGCTCCGCTTTGGGGCGGCGACACTCCTCTGGCTCTGCCCAGGGTCCTTCTCCGTCTAGAATCTCCTCCCATGTCCATTCCTCCTTGTACCACTGCTGCTGTCGCTGCTGCCCGTCTCCATGCTGCTTGGTCCGGGTTTGGTGGGTGATTCTGTAACGTTCGTCTTTCGGGGAGAGAGTGGACCAAGACGCAGCGGGTGATAAATACATGATGATTTAATTAGACAAGACGAACACTGACACGAAAGACACTTGATAATATTACAAAACAACAAACGACGTTAAACAGACCTGAACTTGTGAACTACATATAACGAAGAACGCACAAACAGGAAAACGAAACAGTACCGTGTGGTGTAACAAACACAGACACAGCAACAATCACCCACAAACAAACAGTGAGAACAGCCTACCTTAATATGGTTCTCAATCAGAGGAAACGTCAAACACCTGCCTCTAATTGAGAACCATATCAGGCAACACATTTGACCCAACATAGAAACACATAACATAGAATGCCCACCCCAACTCACGCCCTGACCAACTAAACACATACAAAAACAACAGAAAACAGGTCAGGACGTGACAGATGTAATCATTGCGTTCTAGGAACATGGGACCAAATACTAAAATGTTGACTACTTTGATACACATATAAGTGAATTTGTTCCAATACCTTTGGTACCCTGAAATGAGGGGACTATGTACAAAAAGTGCTGTAATTTCTAAACGGTTCACCCGATGTGGATGAAAATAACCTCTAATGAAAGATGACAGTTTGCACTTTAACCCCATAGTCGTTGTATCATTTCAAATCCAAAGTGTTGGAGCACAGAGCCAAAACAACAAAACATTTGTCACTGTATTTATCAGACTGTTACTGTCCTACTGGGCACACACTGATTGAATCAATGAAATTACTTTGAACCAACGCGGAAATAGACGTTGAACTGACGTCTGTGCCCAGTGGGATGGCACTGACTGTGACTACTCTACCACTGAAAGAGCTGTCAA
>NC_052324.1:28677713-28680213 GCF_016432855.1 Salvelinus namaycush
CGATGTTTTGGTATAAATCCAATTTGGCTTTTACTCAAGACATTGTGCTTATGAAGGAAGTTTAGAACTCTTACATTTATAATACTACAGAAAACCTTCCCCAGGTTACTGTTCACAAAAATGCCTCTGTAATTGTTAGGGTCAAATTTGTCTCCGTTTTTAAAGATTGGGGTTATGAGTCCTTGATTCCAGATGTCAGGGAAATAACCTACACTCAGGATCAAATTAAACAGTTTTAATATAGCCAATTGAAATTTTGCACTAGTGAGTTTGAGCATCTCATTTAGGATGCCATCAGGTCCGCATGCTTTTTTTAAATTTGAGAGCCTGAAGTTTCTTATAGAGCTCCTGGTCAGTAATTGGGGAGTCCAATGGATTTTGATTGTCCTTTATAGCTTTTTCTAATCCATTCAACTTCTCATGAATTTGGCATTGTTCTGCGTTTCTGTCAATTTGAACGGTGTTGTAGAGTGTTTTAAAATGGGTTGTCCATATGTCACCATTTTGTATCGCTAATTCCTCTTGTTTAGATTTTTTTAGTTTTTTCCAATTTTGCCAGAAGTTGTTTGTGTTTATGGACTCCTCAATTAGTGTCAGCTGCTTGCTGTTGTACTGTGCTTTTTTGGTTCTGAGTGTACGTTTATAGACTTTTAAAGTCTCACAGTAATGAAGGCGTAATTCACCATTATTTGGGTCTCTGTGCTTTTGGTTGGATAGTGTTCTTTTTTCCTTATAATTTTACAATCTGCATCAAACCAGTTGTCATCTGATCTTTTTTGTTTTGTTTTTTATCAATTTCGATTGTGCTTCTTTTGCCATTTGCCTGAATATATAGTTGATGTTTTGTACTGCTAGATTGATGCCTTCTTTACTGTGAGTGAATGTGGTATCCAGATAGTTATCTAAGAGTGTTTGGATATTTTGGTTACAGGTTGCTTTCTGGTATACTTCTGTGCTGTTTTGGGCCCATCTGTATGAATGTCTGATGTTGTACAGCTTACTGGGCTGTGAATGTGTGGTTGTTTCCATGTCTGTTCTTTTGAGGAACAACGTAATTTGGCTGTGATCAGACAGAGGTGTTAGTGGCTTGACAGTGAATGAGCTGAGAGAGAAGGGGTCAGTGTCTGTGATCACATAGTCTACTGTACTGTGGCCAAGAGGTGAGCAGTAGAGAGAGTCCCCCCGTAACCTACCATTGACAAAGTACAGACTAGATGTCGACCGATTAATCGGAATGGCCAATTAATTAGGGCCGATTTCAAGTTTTCATAACAATCGGAAATCGGTAATTTTGGACGCAGATTTTGCCGATTTTTTATTTTATTTTAAATTATTTAAAAAAAAAAATGTTTACACCTTTATTTAACTAGGCAAGTCAGTTAAGAACACATTCTTATTTTCAATGACGGCCTAGGAACGGTGAGTTAACTGCCTTGTTCAGGGGCAGAACGACAGATTTTTACCTTGTCAGCTCAGGGATTCAATCTTGCAACCTTACGGTTAACTAGTCCAATTGTCACGTTCCTGACCGGTTTTCTGTTATTTTGTATGTGTTTGACGGTCAGGGCGTGAGTTTGGGTGGGTAGTCTATGTTATGTGTTTCTATGTTTGTTTAAGGGTGACCTGATATGGCTCTCAATTAGAGGCAGGTGGTTTTCATTTCCTCTGATTGAGAGTCATATTAAGGTAGGTGTTTTCACATTGTTTGTTGTGGGTGGTTGTCTCCTGTGTCTGTGTCTATGTTGCGCCACACGGGACTGTTTCGGTTTGTTTGTTCGTTCGTTCGGTTTATGTAGTCTGTTCCTGTTTCATGCGTTCTTCGTGTCATGTAAGTTCTTATGTTCAGGTGCGTCTACGTCGTTTGTTGTTTTGTAGTTTGTTAAAGTGTTTTCGTGTTTTTTCGTCTTTACTTTAATAAATCATGTCATATCAAGAAGCTGCATTTTGGTTCAATCCCTGCTCCTCCTCTTCGGATGAAGAGGAGGAGGAACGCCGTTACACCAATGCTCTAACCACCTGCCTCACGAGGAGCCCGCCTGTTACGCGAATGCAGTAAGAAGCCACGGACAGTTGCTAGCTAGCATCAAACTTATCTTATAAAAACAATCAATCATAATCACTAGTTATAACTACACATGGTTGATGATATTACTAGTTTATCTAGCGTGTCCTGCGTTGCATATAATCGATGCAGTGCGCATTCGCGAAAAAGGACTGTCGTTGCTCCAACGTGTACCTAACCATAAACATCAACGCCTTTCTTAAAATCAATACACAGAAGTATATATTTTTAAACCTGCATATTTAGCTAAAAGACATCCAGGTTAGCAGGCAATATTAACCAGGTGAAATTGTGTCACTTCTCTTGCGTTCATTGCACGCAGAGTCAGGGTATATGCAACAGTTTGGGCCGCCTGGCTCATTGCGAACTAATTTGCCAGAATTTTACGTAATTATGACATAACATTGAAGGTTGTGCAATGTAACAGGAATATTTAGA